>NW_016162571.1:29847-42136 GCF_001687245.7 Rhagoletis zephyria
CAGCACTCAGCCACGACACTTATCCGTCGCATAGTTATTTTTCATGAAATTTACGACTAATAAGCCACGTTCGCTGCATTGTTGCACGCTGGCAGCCGGTTGCAAGATTTGTGGCGCCACTCAACTATATTTTGCTGCAGTGCAAAATTGCAGAAAAATATTGTTCAACTTTGATTTGAATACAAGAAATGGCGGCAGTCCCATCAAATGACAACCGCTGGCGGTGTGGAGTTGTTTTATTTAGTAAGCTCACATAAGTCATGGTTGCAACAAAGTTAGCGTTGCATGCCTGCCCGCCCCTCCTCTTTAGGCAACCTTTCTTTATTATGCAACATTTAGTGCTGCCTAGCGGCAAAGTAAATTGACAATAAATGTTAAGTATTCGCTCTGGCGGCACATTAAATGACAATAGTTTGGTTTTTTTTTTTTACTGAGTATTTGTGTTGTTGCATAATATCCACCATAGGGTGTAGCACGCTGCACTAATATTTACCACACATCGTAACGGTTTTTAATATTTGAAATTATGTACTTGCAAATTTTATGACTCATGGCTTCTGTTTTGCTTGGTATTGCATAGTTCGAAGATATGAAAATATTTTAGCCTCAATGTTAAAAATTTATGTGCGACTTCTAGACATGAATCGGCTAAGTAAATAACATTTTATATACATAGTGACAGACGGTATTAAAATTTTCCAAGAGATAAAAAGTGGGATATGTATGCTGTGGCTGAGTGGTTAAATGTGCGTACTACCATTTATGTGGGGGTTCTGGGGGTTTTTGGTGAGTAACGTACCAGTATTTAAAGTAGTTTCATGTCCACTAACAATACAGTGCAAAATCTTTATATTTTCTGAAAAAATAGCATCAAATGTTAACTACTGTTGCAAAAGTCGCTATAATACTTATTTATACACTTTCAAAAGTCTCCATCTTCTGATGAACTTAGAAAACTGCAAGAAAACGTGGTAGTTTCGGTGCCTAGTGGAAGGCGTCGTAAAAAAGAAGCAGACCAATCTTCATGGAAGAGCGAACGCGAAAAGCTAAAAAAAGATAGCTATTATTATTATTTATGGATCACTATTATAAAATCACATAACGCTGTTTGCAAGTGGACTACTCATTTGTGCAATATTAAAAAAACAAATTCAACAAACTTTCGTTGCGCTTATTTGCAAATAGTAGCACTAATCAATACTTATTTGCGTGATTTAGTTATTTGCAAATAAAAAGTTAACTCAGCGTTTATACGGCAAATTTTACCATTTTGCAAATTGTTATTTGCGAATAATACGTGCGTATAAGTACATAGTAATATATATGTATGCACATATGAGCCTACCTAGTAGATAAAACTGGCAAAAATAGCACGCATCTATTCTTCTGTGCATGAAAATATATACATAAATAAATACATACATATGTGTATATATGTATGTATATACATATCTACATGTGTGCATACAATCGTTTGCTCTAAATTCTTAGTTGATGCAATTTTTATCCCATACATTTTTGCTGACCAAACAACCCGTTTGCCTGTCTAATCTGCTTGCCTCATTTCCCTCGCTCGTTTACTCGCCTCGCTCGTCTGCTGCTGCAAATGAGTGCCTCGCTCGCAACGCCCCTCTCGCGAGGCCAGAGCTAATGAGGCCCTCGTTTGCTTGCCGCTCTACTCTTGCGCCGCCCTCGTTTGCTTACTCGCTCGCTGGCTACTCATCGCGTGCGCTCGTACCTAACGAGTGCTCATATGCAAACAGCCTCGCGTGTTCCTCGTGAGTTGCGCTAACTCAGAGCAAACTAACGAGCGAGCGAGGGGCCAAAATGAGGCAAATCCGAACCCTGCTTGCATCCCTAATCAAATGTGGTGCCATACGCAGTGATACCAAATTTAGTCAGAAATAAGAAAGTTGCAGAGCTGCTTGTTTGCAAATAAAGACGAAATTCGATTTGTTTCTAGAAAAACTCGACTTTATTCGAATTTTAGCACCACAAAGTTCGATTTTAAAAATTCCATTTTGGTTCTAAAATTCGATTAAAATTCTAATCTCGAAGCAACGAATAACGAATTTACCCATCCTTAGTAAGTACTATATTATGCTAAAGGAACTGCGTAAACTGCAGCTCCTTATCCTTGGTCCATTTTGGAACCATCAGTGTGACTGTTCGCCGTATCATCCAGCAGCTCCTTACCCTTACGCCAACCAACAACCACTATTGAAGCTCCAAGAGGCCTTTAGAAAATCAGGTGCGGTATCAAATCGTATATTCGCAATGTCAAGGATGATGCTATACTTCTGTGACTATACGTCCTGAATCCCAGTTAACCCGTGAAGTAAAGCTCTGCGGTACTACTGGATCTGTCAGTCGCACGTGTAATATTGTTTGGAGCGGCGATCTCGGAGTTGTGCCCAAGGAACCTGTTATGTCAATAATTGAGACCTGTAAGCACTCTCCAAGCTCTTTAGCAATGTGATAGCGCAGGGAAAAGGCCACAAGTGTATTCTAACTTTCTTTTAGAAGCATAATTTTCCGCTGAGGCTCTTTTTATCCGCTCCTAGGTTTCCACGACAGTTTGCTGCCAAGAACGATTCTAGATGACTTTATTCTTGGCTTTGGTTGTAGATTAGTATAGGTAACGGAATAACTAGCCCCAGCAAGCCCTAAAAATATGTATCTTTAGGCTTATTTTCTGCAGAGAAATATGATGTCTAGGGATAACACACCTCCTTGTGGTGTACCTCATTCAAACCCTATTGCATCGAGACCTTTCTATAGCCTAACATGTTCCTTATCCAATCTCTTCAAAGCTGGGTACACCCCCACCGAGATGATCCCTTCTTTCAAAGCTTGCCTGTTCAAAAGTAAGGTGACTTTAAATTTATATCCAACAAAATTGATTTATTCATCAATATTTATGTTGTCCCCTTCAACGTAATACCCCTCAGATATAACACTCTTGTGCCAACGCTTTGTCCAATCCTCGAAGCACATCTGATATGCACTTTTTGGTAAAGCCTTGAGCTGTTCCAGCAATGCAGTCGTTGCAAATCTCCGTTCTTACACGGGTCTTTTCATTTTTGGGGTCGGAGGGCTTCAAACCCGATGAATATAGTGGCTGAGGCATGATTGCGGTTTAGTTTGGGCAAAACCATGAATGGCTTTTCCACAATTTCGAGCTTTTTTCGTATTGCTTCTCGCTAATGGCGCATAAATTTAAGATTATCTTCTTATTGGCCGCAACGATAGTCAGCGAAACCTTATAATTTCATCGAACCCATGGCTCGTCACTAAGTGAGCAGATCGGCAACACTATTGACGCCATTTAACAGGTCGTGAGCGATACTCGTTTCACGTTGTTTTGCTCAAAATTAACCAATTTTGGAACAAATTTAGCTACCACACATTTCATGCTCAAAACATCGGGAAAAAACTGCAAGACTCGAGCCAACCGTGATTTCCGATGTCTTCAGCAACTTCTCTAATGGTAATTCGACGATTCCCCAAGTTATTGACGAGCTGGGGCGTCCAGTGCGAGATTCGTCTTCTCGGCCTTCTTGGAAGAGTTCGTACCACTGATAAACTCTTTTTTTACTCACTGTATGCCATTGTCAAAATTTGAAATGTTTTGTAGCACTTAGATCCCTTTTTGACATAAAATTTTATGCAAATTCTTTAATGAATTTTTTTTCGATAGCAGAAAACCGCCATCACGCCAACTTCTTGGGACGAGTTTACGAACATAAAATATGAAAAAAATTGAGGATCACCTTATTGAACACACCTCGTATAATAAACGCTCCTCCAGCTATACCTACTATCAAGACTGCCATAGCCTATACCCTATTTTAGATGGTTCTATCTATCCGTCTAAAGACAGTGTGTAGAGCAGTGTAGACACTACTCAACATGACTAGTTTGACAGCTTTTCACAAGCATTAGCGTAAAGGTTTTGCATACAAAAACACGTTTTCAGGTATCATTATTCGAACATAGGACCAGTCGGATGATGACCAGAACCCAAGAGCGTCCAATCAACTATGGCGAACTAAAAGTATAGTTCACCTAAAGCGAAAGTCAACATTTAACCATAAATTAGTAAAACTATTGGTGAAAAATATGAACTTTCTTAAAGTGTGCACCTCGCTAGGAAATATGATAAAAGATAAGAGAAAGGTAAACTATTTTAAAAAAATTACCCTCTACTCTCAAAGCAAAACTTTAATAGATATGAGCGAACCAAAGCTGGTATTATTGCCCCAAAGGAATTTATGTAGAAACAAAATTACAAAATCGAGTTCAACCGAACAATTTTGTTTTTGTCAATTGCTATTTCTTATCATCTTCGCTAGGTAATTTCTATGAACGAGAAACAAAAAAAAGTCTACAGCAAAAATGTATGTAGTTGCATTTCCCATTGCGAAACGTGTTGCTAACGGTTTGCGTTTGAACTTTTTCGCCTGCGCATATCCATTTGTCTCTATTGCAATGCTCCTGTATTTTGTTTTTTTTTTGAATTTTTGTTCTTTTGCCGATTTCACGCTGCTCAACTAACCAACTAAGTAACTAACGGTGTGGTTGAAGAACTCGTTAGCCATGTTTGCTGAAAGCTGAAATATTTGTGTCTCTTCGCTGTCAGCGGCGCGACAACATCAACGTACTGCACAACGGCAACGGTGTCACCTAGTGGCCCTGCCCCATGACGCATAGCGAATCGCAAACGCACTAAACTGACGGCCACTACCACTGGTGCTGCTGTTACTGCTGCTGATGATGATGATACCTAGGTTGGTAGTTGGCTCCCCTTTTACTTCCTCGGCGCTCTGGGCAATTGGGAATCGTGATGGCCGGCCACTTTGACCACTCTTGCACTTTTTTTTTTTTGTATTTTTGTTAGCTTGGCACTCGTAGTCGCATCCGTGTCATGGCGACCACACTGTGCTGTGCTCCATAGTTGTCATTTATGTCACGTTCGTTGGGGACTTGTGGATTTTTATTGGAATTGTTGTTGCTACTTTTGTTCTTGTTGTTGCTCGTTGTGGTAAAATTTTGTTGGCTCGACCTCAAATATTTTTCTATTTTTTTGTTTTTTTTTCTTTGCAGGACTACAACACTAGCTTATCTGTGTAATTTGTTGTTGTTTTTGCTATTGTTCCGTCTCTGGTGCGTTGATGATGCTGATGATTTCCGATGCACACACTTACCACAAGTGACACGCATTGTGCAAAGGCACTGCGTACCTAGTCGAAACTCTACAGTGAACCTACAGATAAGTTCAGGTTGCTAAGCTCAAAGGATCGGTGGAAGATGACCCAGTAACGCGCCGAAAAGACTCGAGATGGACGAATCCTAGACTCGATCCTTCGCCGAGATAGCTAATGAAGGAAAGGTCATATGTAGTCGAAAAAAATTAGTATGGGAGAACCCCCCAGACATCAATAGGAGTGGGTCCAAGCGCACCGTGCCCCATTTGGGGAGCAGCAACAATGCATGTAGTTTTTATTGTTAATAATGAAAGTTTAGACATTCACGCAAATAACAAAGACACAGTCAAATCTGGCTTCGATAAAGTTATCCTCAAGGCCTACAAAACCGACAGAGAAGGTTTAGTTAGCTTAGCGGAATTAGTTGAAATCGGAAGAGCTATACCTAGGCGAATACGCGTTGCGCATAATGACCAGACAAGCTCACGAGAAGCTCTGAGGACTCGTATTCGAAGTGTGAGCTTTTCAGCGATGTCTAGCATAATGCTTAGATAGCATAAATAGCATGATTGGATAATTTTGTTGTTGCTTCCCGCATGATTTCTGCTATCCTTTTTAGCCATACGCTCATGAGTTATATCAAAACAGATGTTTAAGAAGACCACAACCACATTAGGGTAGCCCTACCTAACCCGCCAAATATTTTGAATAGTTTGAATCAGCAAAAACTGTAAGGGTAAAGATTTAGATACTTAAATAACGCCATTTTACAATCAGTCTGCTTATCTGCAGTACTGAGAAAGTTTTCCATGCGTAAGGACACATGCACACGCAATATTTACGCGCATGTGGTGCTGTGTGTGTGCCTATGTGACCGATTCTAAAAATGGCACATATCAACATGCAACACGTCACGATGATGGTAATACAAAAACTGCAACGATAGCAAAAATATAGTTTTTCGTATGAGTATATTTGTATTTCTGACTGGATTGCTTCACTCGGTTTTTATTTATTTTTTTTAAGTTTTCTTCTTTTCTCCATGAGGTGACATTGCAAGCGTCCGTGCATGCGTCAATGAAGCCTCAACCAACGAAAACTCGTACGTGACTTTTTACATTGCAATATATTTTTGGCCTCGAGAGCTTTCGTGGGCAGGGAAGTGATCAAAAGGGTTTAAGCAGTGTGAGTTGAACTATTGCTTTGGCTTCCCACTAGAAAAATGTTCAGTAATTTGGGTTTCGGTATTCAGCTTATTCTACATACTTATGTTGATAATTTCTATTGGGTTCGATTTTTTCATCATACATATAATTTTATATACTATTATGAAGATAATAGTTATTACAAGGATTTTTATTTTTATTTACATTTTTACGATAATTTTTAATCATTATTTTATGATTTTTTTTTTTGTATCAAAAATAGTCGATATTCTGTGACTTTTTTTATTTTTTCGATAATTTTTTTATTTATGATTTTTTTTTTTTTTTTATCAAATATAACCGTTCGACTTTCATTTTTCCGATCACTCTTAATCGTTATTTTGTGATTTTAGTTTTTTCTATTATATTATAACCGTTATTTCGAAATGTAATTACTGCATAATAAAAGATTTAAATCGGGCATAAAAAGACAGTATCCAATATAAAGTTTAAAAATGGTCGAAAAAATAAAAATCCAAAATTAGGATTATTGTTGCTCGAGACAAAAAAAAAATTATCACAAAATAATGATTAAATTATGATCTTTACTTTAAAAATCATAACGGGTACGGTACCTATTGTTATGATCCCTTTGAGTTCATTACTTTCGAATAAAGTTAAATCAGCTTGATAAAAAATAATTTTGAAAAAATGGACCCGAGTGGCGCTAGAGTCGAGATATTTAAATGTTTTATAAATACTAGGCACCCATTAAAAATTCTTTAAATTTTCAATCTATTTTGGATCCCGAGGCTTATTACCGCACATAATCAAAGCATACAATTCCCACTGATATACACTAGCGGCAGAAATAATAGACTCGTCGTACTTTTAAGAATTTTGACAATATTTCCTTAGCTTATTTTATGTTTAATATTAAAAAAAAAAACCTAGGTAGTTATACAACAAGCATCATATAAGTCCGCTTTTCAAACTTTGAACAAAAATCTAAAATAATCGAAAAATTTTCACCAAGTTTTCAAAATTTTTATTCATATTTTATTTTGTAACCAATTGAAACTAGCACTTTATTATACTAAAATTGAATGGTATGAACTGCATACCAAATAAAAAGTTTGGAAATTTTGTGAAAATTTGTGGAATTTTTATAATTTTTGTTCAAAGTTTGAAAAGCGGTTTTATATGATGTTTTTTGTATAACTACCTAGGCTTTTATAAAAAAGATATTAAACATAAATAAACCCCCCCCCCAAGTCAAAGAATAATATTTCACTAATATGGGTCTAGAAAAAAGGCTCTTTAGAAGAAAGTATGCGTAATAAAGTTTCAAAACACGAATTTTTAAAATCATATATTCAATTTTTCGCTTTATTTATAAAACATTTTGATAACTTTAAACACATTAAATTTTTCTTTTTACTTATAAATCAATGAAACGAAGAATTTTCAAATTTTTCGTGGTTTTTTGAAAAAATTCTTCTAGAACTTCGTCAAGTGAAAAATTTATATCTTTGTGAATATTCATAGATGCTAGACCGTTGAGCCTTTCTTGACATGTTGTATTTCTCAAGTAGGTTTTAATTCTTTTCAGGCATGAAAAGCTTCGTTCAGGTGTGGCTATTGAAACGGGCAAAAGTGTCAATATACGTAAGATCTTAAAAACATTCCCAAAATACGTTCTATTAGCTACTTGTAATGCTTCGAGAGCATTTCGAATATGTTCGTGTGAAACTCGTTTTTTTCCACATTTTTACCTCCAGAAGAAAGTTTTGTTTCGAGCAGTCGATTACTTTTTCATTGAAAGCAAACAATTCTTCAGTTTTTTTTTCGTTAAAATCATACTTTGGAAACAAAACACTAAAAATATTTAAATCTGATTTATGGTTTAGGAACCGGCTTTTCAAATGAGCAATATATGTATCAAGGAAGGGAATGTAAAAAGCAATGCGATAGTATGCCTCGGCGTCTCCGGTTTTCACATTAAAGCAATTCTTTTGGCGACTGCTGTATCGCGGTACTTTGATTTCTGTACCTAGGTTGGAGCATACTTCTTCTACGTGTTTGAAAAGCAAATGAAAATTTTTTCTGCATCCTGTCGCATTTCTTCAAATTCGTTTAAAGCGTCGTCGGCTAAGCTATTGCTTCTGCAAGATCTTCATCAGGTACTTGTAATTGCCGGCTAGCAAAGCAACAACAATTTATAAAAAAGCAAATGCTTGGCTGTTGTTGTGTGTGCTAACAGTTTCTCAAACCCTGATAATTTCTATAGATATTCGCATGAAACAAATAATTTTTACGGTATTTTCCCCGTGACAAATAAAATGTTTATGATAATTAGAAGAAATACAACTTCGAAAGTCTTTTTAAAACGATTTTTCATTTTGCTACGTTAGAGCCGTTGCCGAGAAACTTATGGATACATATCGAGCTCTAACCGCCAAAATAACGTAAGCGAAATTTTTTTACAAATTTTCTTTTTGATGCAGAAATATTCCTAGAGCATCTAGATGCATTTCTGTATCAAAAATAAAATTTTGAAAAAAATGTCGCTTACGTTATTTTGGCGGTTAGGGACAGATATACTTATACACAAAAATTGCTCGTTTAAGGTAATTAGAATAAGGGGCAAAATTTCCCGGAATTTCGGAATTTTTTTCTCATGGAACTTCAATATAATTGGTATTGTGGTTGCAGCTAAAGGGTTAAACTCTTCTACGAAAACATTGCCCGCTAAATTTAACAATAGGTCTCTGAAGGCACGAATTATTTTTTAAAACAATTTTTTCATGAAATAACAAATTTTTCATGAAGAAGTATGCAAATTGCAGAACCTGCCTGATTATTTCGTTTAAGCCCTAAGATGGCTTTTGCGCAGTGATCTCAAACGTCGCAAATTAGTCCCTGGAATAAATTGTCATATGAAATTAAGAAGATGCTCTATGGTATATGTGGATCGAAATATATCGAGCCCTAACCGAAATTAAATGGATACTCCAACAAAAGTGAAAAAGATGCCTTCGAGCATGGGAGATTAAAGTCCTTATTAGCCAGTTTCACGAATTTAATATGGAAACGTTTACAAAAAATTATTTTTCACTTAAACTGCTTTCGTGAAACCGGCAGTAAGATTTAAAACTTAGGCTAAGAT
Source organism: Rhagoletis zephyria (assembly GCF_001687245.7). Taxonomy (NCBI): domain Eukaryota; kingdom Metazoa; phylum Arthropoda; class Insecta; order Diptera; family Tephritidae; genus Rhagoletis; species Rhagoletis zephyria. The sequence continues at coordinate 39,369 of NW_016162571.1, forward strand.
CAAAACTTATCTGTCATACATAGAGATTTTTTGCACTAAAAAAGGTTAATAGAAATAAGAGTATTAAATCAAAATTTTTAACAAAAATCTACCTTATTTATTTACTTAATTTGAAATATTTCTACTCACCATAATTTCTGTTGTCTGACATTTGACATTTTCACATAAGATTAGCAAAACTGCATCTGTAGATATATGTATATATTATTTGTCTATGTCAGCTAGCAGTGATTTTTCATGCACAAAGAGACTACTTTTTCGCTTGCTTATCTGAAAATAAAAATAAAAAACCTTTTACACATTTTTGCATAAACTTAAATACATACATACATACACATTTATGCATGCCATTCTTTGCTTTTTATTGTTATTTTTGCACTTTCTTCCCTTGACTCGAATTGTCATACATATACATTTGTTTTCTGCTACTTTGCTTTGACTTGCTATCTTGCATCTTGTGCCAAATTTTTCTCCCCAATATTTTATACACCATTACTTTCGAGCTTCTATTTGTTGTTGTTTTTGATGGAATCTTTTAAGGGGTATTACTTTTAACACACATACATACATACATGCATATGAACATAGTATGTTTGAATGTATGTATTAAATATAAACCATTTTTGTCTTTGGGGTTTGTTGCTTCTTTATTCCTTTGCCAGACACTATTTGGTAAAGGACTAAATTTATGACAAAAGCGAGTGTGGCAAGCCGTCGGGATTTTATTTTATTTTACACCCAATATGAATGTGAATTATGTACTGTAGACACATGTAAGCCGAAACTAAAGAGGCAAGAAAAATGAATAAGGAAAAGCTTTTCCTGTCAACTTATTCACTTGCAACAAACATAGCCGTAGAAATGTATGAAAGAAAATCTTTAATCTATTTAATCAAAATTTTAGACAACTATGAAACTGGTTTGAAAAAAAAAACTTTCACAGCCTACGAGAATTAAAGACAAAAGTAACCGATCGACTTCTTAACTTTGTATTTACTCTTTAAGACTAAATATCGCCTGCAAAGCTATTGATTTTCTGATCACAAATCTCAGTTCGTATCAACCTAACGTACCACCTTGATGTCAGTAAATTAACAGGGCAATTCTATTTATTGACTTTTTACTGTACACAGTCTTTCGAAATATAAAAGTCTTTTCAAATACTATTTTCAATTCTGGCAACTATTTTTAAAACTCATTTCTGCCTTTCGAAAGACTAATCGGAATATCTGCTAACGAGGAGGTCGGCCTTAGGGTTATACTTACGGTGACCATAAATATATTTTGAAAATGCAGGACAATTTTTCAAAAAATTTACCTACATATAATTGCGTAGTATAAAAATAACAAAAATATACTACAGATATACATTCCTCGTCATTTGCATATCGCACCCTTTTTTTGATTTTCTACCATACAAAGTATGCTTGACAAAATTTTCATATGGAAGAAAATGCGCAGCACCGTCAACAAAAAAAATGTCGCCCCTATGTTTATTTTTTTTTTAATTTTCAACAATTTTTTAAATGGGATGTAGACGTAGAATATGCTATATTTTTATAAANAAAAAAATGTCGCCCCTATGTTTATTTATTTATTTTTTTTTCAAAAATTGTTTAAATGGGATGTAGACGTAGAATATCGCTAGCTTAGAGTGAAAAGTTGCTAAGTCCCAACTCAGAAATTGTGCAGGCGCACAATCTTTTAGTAATGAATATTTACAAAATTATAATAAGGCATATTACATATTACTTAACACGAAATACGAACCTCTGTAAAGTAAATTTTTAGGCAAACTTTGGGTCGTTGAACACGAAAAATATACCCATGGTTTCAAAGAAGTGTTTTCGATATTTGTTCGAAAAACGTATTTTTAGTATCTACTCTTTCAGTTATTCCTCAATATCTCATGAAACGAACAACAGTTCGAAAGGTATTTATGGGCTCCTTGCAAAAATATATATTTTTTGTGCAGATTGTGTTCCGTAACATCTACATTTCTTATCAGATTTTCATTTACTCTAAAAAAGAAAATGATTGAAATTTCAATTTCTCGATCTTGGTCGCTTGGTCGCTCTCGATATTCATCGAAATCGGCAAAGTAATATATTTTTGTAAGAGGACTGTAGGTCGCTTATGTTGATTGGATAATGAGATATTGACGAATAGGTTCGAAATGTACCAAAAACACGTTTTTCGAAAAAATTACGAAAACACTTGTTTGAAAGGAAAATTGGCTTGGAAAATATTTTTTTTCTTAAGCGATTATCACAAAATTTGTAGAACAGTGTTATCGATATATTTGATGCTGGTCTTCAATTTCTCGTCATCCATTGTCCATAACCGTACAGTATTTAGAACGCATTGACTAGTTGAACCTTCAAAACCAACTTACCCTTATGTAGTTATCAATTAGTTATCGACACTGCTTTTATTTCAATAAGGAAAAGTTAATTTTAAAATATCGAAGAAAATGCGGGACAAAGGCAGGTCATTTGAAAAAAATCAGTCCATTTTGGGGGTTTTCTGTTTTGAAAAACTACGCAGGACAGGCCTTTAAATAACAGTACGGTCCTGCAAAAAACAGAACGGATGGTCACCGTAGTTATACTGTTTGTCTTTTAGCAGTGGCTCAAATAAAAAACGCGAAAAAATAAATAAAACTAGTTTCCAAAAATTAAATTACATGAAAAAATATATTTTTCTTTTTAAAACAATAACAAGTATTAAATATATGTTTTTCACCTTTCCGAAAGCTACCGCTACAT
>NW_016162572.1:0-42105 GCF_001687245.7 Rhagoletis zephyria
TTTTTAGAAAGCGGCGACTGTCTCCTTTCTATTGGGGGGTGTTTTGGGAGCCCCGCCCCCTCCCCCTCCGCCACCCACCCAAAAAACGGTGTGAGTGGTACTAAACATTTCCCATTTTTTACTCTATTTAACTATATATTTTTTTAAACTTATTGCGCTTAGATTAAGTTCCTTTTTATTTTCTATTTCATTTTATTTTGTTTGTTTTATTAGATTTTCTTTTATTGAAGTCTTTAATTTTATTTTTTTCATTTTTTATGTATTTAATTAATTTTTTTTATGTTTATTTTATAGTATTTTTGACGATTTTTTGTTTATATTTATTGTTGAATGTTTATTTAACTATAACTTATTTTATTATGTAAAAAAAATGTATAGGTATTTGTTATTTACATTTTTTATTTAATTTTAAATTGTTTTATAGTATTTCACATTACTCAGCCTTATTTTCGTTTGCTTTTTTTATTCTGTATTAAGTAAAATTATAGTCCTTTATTTTTTTAATATATTTTATATTTGTTTGTAACTTTATATTATCTTATTAATTTTTTTGTTATGTTTTTACTATTACTGTTATTTGAAGTTTTTATTTCATTTCGTTTTATTAGTTTTTTTTTATATCTATGTCTTTTATTTTTATTTTTCTTTAATTCACTTTATCTAATTTTTGTTTCGAAAATCTGAAGAAATAGTTGCTTTAACTTTTATTAAGCATTTGCATGCAGTAAAAGATAATGCTAACACAAATTCAAATTTGTTGTCTACTTGTGATGCCCTTGCACGTTTTTATGGCGTGAAGTTATCCGTCAGAAAATATAGCCCATTGAAAGATACGATAAATGAACTGCATAAAAATTACTTACCCAGTTATCGCTCACTTTAGAAAATCAAGAATGATTCTGACGAAAGCAAGTGATTTTTTTTTATCAACTAATTAAAAGACTACTTTGAAACAAATGCAGTGAGTAAATGTTTCGAATTTTGATACTCTTTTTACTCAAAGAAACAATTTGTGTCTTGGAAATATGAAAAGCATCTGTGAAGTGCAGAACGGACTGTCTCCGTTGCATGCAAAAATAAAATTATTCGAGTGTCTCTCGCTTAAATCTTATAGACTTCCATTAAATGTTGGAGAGACGCAAGAGAAAACAAAATACTTTTTGAAACAACGAAAAGTAAAATTCAAATGAAGTTGAAATATCGATTGGGTTTGATAATACACGAAATGAAAACAGCCCAAAGAACAAAGAACGATGGAAATACAGCAAAGAGATATTTTGATAACAAACTGATATCTGCCAACATTTCTAGTATTCACATTGAAATAGTAAAGAATTTTCAACTGTTTTAAAAGTAATTTCATGTGGTCTAAAAATAAATGTTGAAAGATTTCGTCATTTGTTAGTAGAAACGAGTAAGTTTTATTTGTATCACTACCCCTGGTATTTCATGCCGGTTGCTCTCCACGAGATACTAGTTCATAATTGCGGTATTACTGAAAATATTAATTTACCGATTGGGTTACTTACAGAAGATCCTTTGGAAAGTTGGCCAGAGATTTAGATGCACAAAAAACATCAAGAAAAGCTGGCAACAGTGATTTATTGACAGCATTGTTACTCACATCCGATCCTCTTGTATCAAGTAGACGAAAAAACTACCAATGCTAAGTAAAAAATAATTCTGAAACAAAAAAATATTTCATAACTACAAGAAAATAGCAGCTATGCTTTTACTTCTGAATATGTTCACAAATAAATATTATATAACAAATTTATTATATATATAATAAAAAAAAATATAACTGTGTTATGCATACTACAGCAAAAAATACTGCAATCGGATCATATTTAGCACTGGGAACCGACTTTTTTGTGGCTGGGGACGTGATAGCAGGCCAATCAACCCCATATTTTTAGTTTCTGGGTAGACAAATGCAGAAATAAATTTCAATTAAATCAGATTAAATTCTTTATTTCCGCGTGGAGGTTCGCCGATTTTTGGCTGTATTTCATTTTCAGTCTTTTTCTAAGTGAAAGTGAGAGCCTATAAAAAATGTCATTAAAATCTGAGCGTGTTTACTATTTTTAGCCGCCGTTTATATTGTAACGTCACACTGTGCCCCGTATGTATGTATGTATGTATGTGCTACATTGCGTTTTCATTTATGATTGTATTCGCACAAGTTTCTGCATAGATTCTGCAATTCTCATTGTCACTTGCAACTGGAATAACTAGCAACAATACGAGTACTTATGAATACCAGCTTGACTAGATGACATAAGTTGTCGTCGATAAGTTGGCGTTGGAATGACACTGCAACGACGTCTGCCTGTTAATGGCAGCATTGATGGCGGTGCTCTTTGCTTTAGCAAAAATTCTATTTCTTATCTCGTCGGCAAATTTTTGTTGACTTTTGCTCTCACTTCTTAAGAAATGGCAAACGAGCAGTAATAACAAGCAAAGTATGTATAGGAGTTGGAAAAGTACCTGAAATAAGTATGCGTCATTATCTGCAACCGCAAAATTGATGCCAACTTTGAGTGACCAAGAAGTAATTCTTTTTTGCTGAACAAAAAAATAAAATAAAAATATGAAAATTATGAATCGAAAAAAAAAACGTTTGTTGTTTGTTTTCCAAACTTGTAGATTACCAAATTGATTACCATTCTCCAGTGAGACATTGATCCTTCTACACGCGGTGAAACAAAATAAAAAAAATCAATAAAAAAATGCAGATGTTAGCTTTGTTTATAAAAGATATTTTGTCAAGTTTCTGCTGGGTCCATATTGTTTTCAAGAGAGATAAAAAAAAATTCAAGTGTGCTTTAACATCAGCATCATAAAGACGCAAAACTCGGCTGGATATTGAGTAGCTGGCTGCCTTGTTATCACTAATGGAAATTACGAACACTCATAGCGAGCAGCAGGTTTCCCGATATCCGCATGACGTACGGAAATGGTTTTAATTTTTGCACCGAGTTCCGAAAGGTTTGTTAACTTTCGAGATCTGAAATTATTCAGCTACAGGCCCAAATTCATAAGCTAATTATTATGTCTTTATTTTAGGCAATCATCTATTGAGAGAGGATAGTATCGCTTTCTCAATGATGTAAAGCACTATCTGTTTTTATCAAAACTGCTGAAATGAAATTTGAAATCCTAGCATTAACAACCGAGTGGATTATATAATTCAAAATCAGTTTTACAAGGGTTCAAAAATAGGGGAAGAAAATGTCTTGATATAGGAGCGGGAGCATTAAGACTAACATCAGCTAGAAGTATCTGACTTGATATTGAGCCATTCAGTAATCGTTTTGCATTTTAAGGATATCTGTATTGGCGTTATCTCTGCGAATTTTCGTATAGGGTTGCCAACTATTAATTTAGTTACAAACAAAATTCAATTCAGAAGTATTTTTGAGCAGGGTTGCCACCTATTTCCCATCATATATTTATGAAATTTTTTGTTTAGAAAGATACAATATTACTTTTTATGGGTACTAAAAAAAACCTCTTAGACAATTACATATTTGCCTATGAAGTCCCTTAGGATATTAGTGCAAGGTTGCCACTTATTTTCGACTTTACAAAATTTAACTAAAGCAATTGATATGAATATCAAATGAACGGTACTTCTGAGAATTTAAATCCAGAAATATTTTCCATGAGGGTTGCAAAGTATTAAGGTAATACAAACTTATTATTAATTTCATCGAGCATATATATGTAGACACACATACATGTACACTAAAAATATGTGGTCTCCATCTTGGCATATTTCTTAATAGGGTTGCCACCTAATTATTAATGTAATTTATTTAATTAATTAGATTTAATAAAGTCAAACTCTTTTAAATTTACATATTTCCAAAATATTCTATGTATGAAACTCTGAGTAGTACTGAGTAGGCTAATGTATTGGCAGTATAAATAATAGCGCTCGCCCCTCGGCCGACAATGACAAACCACCGAGTGTATTTCTGCTATGCAAAACAAAGAACAAATTCCTTTACCAATATTACATGAACATTTTTATAAAGAAAAGCTGCCCAAATGACCATTATTGGGTACCAAACCTTTGAAAACTTTAAAAAATACATGTGGTTCCGAGCAAAGCTCAGTCAACCTGATACTATGCTTTTAGTAGTCCAGTTCTTCTCGAGGTAAAAACATGGAAAAAACGAATTTCGGACGAACATTTTCGAAATGCTCTCGAAGCTTTACAATTACAGGTCAAAAAAGGCATCGATCTAGCATCTATGAATATTTACCAAGATTAATAAAAGAAAAACATAATAATAAATTTTTCAGTTGACGCAGTTCTAGAAGAATTTTTCAACAAACCAAGGAAAATGTGAAAAATCTTCGTTTCATTGATTTATAAGTTAAGTGCGGACTAAATAAAAAAATGACTAATTAAAAAAATTCTACCTAATTTTTTTTGTTAAGTTATGGTGCGATTTGCGTGGCCGCAAGTGTAGGTGGTAAAGGGGTATAAACTTAGTAATAGTAGAAAGAGACAAATAAGGGTACTGATACAAGAAATTATTTAAGAATATATGAGAAAAGATGCCCGACTAATGCCAATATTTACATTTTCGTCAGGGCCGTTTAAATTCACCACAAAGTACAGCAAGTCTTTATCTCAAAATCTGTATTTTTCATGAAGCAGAGCCTGCTTATTTTATACCGACGCACATTTTGTACAATATTTTTATGTGGTAGGCTTTATCGCTATAAAGAACATTCTACCGTAAAATAGTGCTCTTCTAGTTTTGTTTTTTTTTTTGTTTTGGCTTTGTGATTGTCTTTTCTTTACTAAATCTGTAATATTTTTTACAAATTCACCTTACGGCCCTGTGGTGCGATTCACTACGAGATTTTAACACCTCTTGTTGTTGTTAAGTCAGCTAAACGACAATTTTAACAATTTAGCTATTCGGTAAACGTTTCCCTAACAACATTCGTTAGCGCCAAATCAGCTGTTGTCGTTAACGATAACAAAGGCCGCTAATTTGACGACGTCTAGATTGGTGTTGTTAATAAAACGTAAAAGGTACGTTCTACAATTTTTTCGTACAAATGCACAGCACCGCTAGCAAGAAAAAATCAAAAATCAAAGGATTTTCAGCATCAAACTTGCACTTTATTGTATTAAAATTTAATGGACTACAAAACTGCATACATAATTCTGTTATTATTCTTATTAAAAACTTGAAGTTTTACGAAAGTTTGTTGAATTTTGTTTAAATAATACACACACACAGAATACACTATTAAAAACAAGAAAAATAAAGTAAATAGCACGAAAAATAGTTCGTTAAAACTTGTCTATATGGATTCCGGTTATAATTTTCCAATAGGGTGCAAAGCAATATAGAAAACTGGAAGTTAAAAGGTTATGAGTATATTTTTTTAATTTTACAGGAACTGAATATGCCTTGAATTTAAAGGAATTGAATAATTAAATTTTTCAATTTAATACGTGTACATCGCTTGTTAAAAGTATAAATATCATATATGTATGTCCATATTTAAATATTTCTTTATTAATCATCATTACACTAGCATAATAAAATCAGTCCTAAAAATAATTACATATGTACAAAATGTGCATACAGTGATTCTTTTTAAATACATAGTAACAATATTTTTAATTTTTAATGTTTCTCGTAAACTTTTTTTTTACAGCTGCGAGCAAAATTTGGCAGAAAAATTCAAAATTATGTTGTTTGCTACTTATGTGTATTTATTTATTTTTAATAATTTTATTTTTAATAGTTCCTTCTACTATATAATAACAGAAACCACAAAAATAAAAGTTTCAAAGCTTGCACAAAATCCCACCAAAAAATCAAACTTAAAAAAAATGTTTATAAATATTTCGAACTTTTTATTCAGGATCTTTATAAGATTTACGGGTATGCAGTTTTGTAGCCCGTTCTTTTTTAGTCTGATAAAGTGCAAGTTTCAAGTCGCTAAAAGTTAGCGTTGATTTTTTAGAATTTTTTCGTGGAGGGTGTTGCACTTTTTCTTCCATATAAAATGCTTGTCAACTTTGTGCACACACGAGCGCCTAGGCATATGCAACGGATTTGTGGCCATTAGCGGCAGCACAGTTAATGAATCGCACAATCGTTACTGCAAACAACAAAAATTGTTAGCTGACATCTCGACAAGTCGCATTGTTAAAAGTTAGTGAATCGCACTACTGTTCGCCGTTTTTTTTTTTGATTCAACTCTCGCTCGCTATTCCTTTGTTTCTTAATTATTAATCTTTGTCAAACTCTTCTTTTCATTGTCTGCTGGCTTGAGATTTATCTACCAAATCCGTTAATTTATTTATATCCAACCCTTTGTTTGGCTTTCGCCACGCAATCACTAGTGCGCGTGTTTGTGAGTGTGTGTGGCAGCGTTTTCCGTCTTTTGTTTTGTCTATGGCATTTCATTTTCTCAGCTGTAGCAGCAGCGAACTGCAAAGGCTTAAAAAACAGACAGTCGTGGCAATAACAACCAACAAAAAGCATGGCATGCAAAAGAGCAGCAACAAATAAATTCCAACAGCCCAACAACAACAACAAAATAGCAAATTAGCAGTGTCGGTATACGAAGCAAGCTTTGACTATGTTCTCGCTATTCCTGCGCAATTTCTTTATTGCTCTACCCTTACATATTTTACTTGGCTTTTGCATTGCCTTATTTGTTTGCTTTTTTCAGCTCTATGTTTGTGTGCAGAATATACCGTACAGTAGGCCGCCATGTGCACCCACCCACCACCACCACCACTATTACCATTGTTCCCACTCCTATACACCTGCGTATAACAACAAGCAAAGCAACCAAGTGAATGTTGGGCACCCATTTGCCGAAACCTCGTTTCTCCTCTCTCCTTCCATCCAACCTCTTTTCTTACATATGTACACGTAAAGCACGGCTTCACACATAGTCATAATGTTGAAAGGTGTTGGTCGCTTTGTTTCAACGTGTGCCATTGTACGAGTGGGGTGCTAGCGTTGCAAATGTGTGCTTGAGTGTGTGTGGCTGCGCCTAAATGTTGTGCTACTGAGTAGCATCGTACTGCTTTTGAACGTGCCCTGCCATCCAGTGATCGGACTTCTATCACATTGTGATAGATCTGCCACTTTTTTGAGTATCTACCATTACTTTTGCTCGACATAGTTTTCTTAATTTTAAGAGCGAAAATTGCCCAACACTAAACACTAACAACAAAGCCGAAAGGGGGATAAAATAAACTGTAAAATAGTAATTTTTCTCAATTAACAATTTTTCGACAGAAAACGTGATTTTATTGCGTTAAATTGCAAAATTTATAAAAATAATTAATAGCAAAAATGTTAAAAACACGGCGATTTTTGTGAAAGTATGTTAGCAAATTTCAGTGCAACTATAGTTTCTAAAGCATTGTTCACTTTTACTTGAGAATTGTCAAAATCGACAAATCCAAAGTAGCGGTTTCTGGAACGTGCCACATTTGTTCGCTACATCGTGATGTGATAAAAAGAAACGCCGGCAGCACTCCGCAAGGTTGCGGAAATCTCTCAAAATATGTTCGAAAAATATCTTGGTATGGATGCCAAAACTCAACGCAATTTTTAGCAACCACAATCTTGCACTTTATTATACTGAAATTAATTTTTTTTTTAGATTCTGATTAAAATGTTTGCAGTTTGGGTGAAACTTTGCAGAATTTTTTTAATTTGTGGTCAAAGTTTGATCCAACGCCTCAGATCAACCACTTTTTTTTTAATCTACCACAATTTTTTCCAGATTCTACCACATAATTTTTTTTTAAGTCCGATCACTGCTGCCATCCGCGTGGTCAACTGAAGATTTCTCTATTTTGTTTTTCCACCCCTTTCATTCACCGCACTACTGCCATGTACATGCATACATACATATGTACTGACGTGTGCATACAAATTTTACGCCTCACTTCTTCGCTATGTCGCTGTAGTCGCCTTGTTACTTTTGGCTGTAATTGCCGCCTGCTCTTTAGTCCTTTCTGCGGCTTTGTAAACCTCTTTCCGCTGCTACTTTGCCGCACTTTTTCCTTTTGTTTTCGCTCTTGTTTTTAGTTGTTCCCTTTGTCACTTTGATTCCGTTTATTTCACTCGTGCGATCTCTTAACTCCAGTCATTGCACCCTTGTGTTCACACCTTCTAAAATGTTCACTTTTTCTCTCCGGTTTTCGCGTATACTCTTTGTTGTTTTACCTAACGTTTTCTTGCCTTATTTTAACTTTGCTGTCGGTTCTGGCATAAAATGTTTTATTTCTTTTAATAATTTGATATAGGTTAAGACCCCGAAAAATAATTGCAGTAATATGGATGTAGTGGCGATGGTGTTTAGTTGTCTGATTTTAAATCTTGTTCTTGCATTCTATTTTTAAAAATGTGCAAACGTACTCGTGCATAATAGGTACTCTTATTTTATTGTAAATAATCACTGATAGAACGCAAAGAGTTATTTTCAAAAAAAGTTTCTTCCAACATCATTAAAGTTTCTTTAGGAGTTCCTCAGTAAAGAAGCCACCTTGGCCCGATTCTGTTCCTGATATTCATTTATCATATTTCTTCTATAATAAAATTATCACAAATTTTAATGTATGCCGATGATATGAAACTTTTGAAAATATTATCCTCTATCGAGGTGGGGGCTAGCGAGCCCGAAAGAACAGCTGGTACGATGAGGAGTGTCAAGAAGCTGCAGGGAAAAAGGTGCCGCCTACAGGGCCATGCTAAAATTGCGCGCAACGCGAGCCATATGGGACCGTTATAGGGAAGCGCAACGTATTTTCCGCAATAAGAAGAGAGAGGTCGAAATACGTGAGTGCAAAGAGCTTGAAATGCCCAGAGAGTTAAATGACTAACGGAAGGTTTTTAGACCAGGACGAACTCTTGTAAGAACAACAATGGCGACCTAGTGACCGATGTCCAGAATATACTTAAATTGTGGAGGGAACACTTTTACAACCTACTGAATGGCAGCAGCACTGAAAGTAGTGGAGAAAACGAACCCAAGCTCCTAGGCAATGATAACGGAGTCGTTGTTCCACCATTTGACTATGACGAGGTACGAATAGCAACATCGCGCTTGAAAAACAACAAAGCTACTGGAGCTGACAGTCTGCCAGCTGAGCTATTCAAGTACAGCAGTGAGGGGTTGATAAGGTGCATGCATCAACTCTTACGCAGAATATGGTCAGATGAACGCATGCCCGGTGATTGCAATTTAAGTTTGCAGCGCCCAATCTCCAAGAAATGCCACCAGGTAATTTGCGGATCAGCCTTCTAAGCATAGATTACAAGGTCTTATCAAGCGTGTTGTGTGAAAGACTGAAGCCCACCGTCAACGAACTGATTGAGTCTTATCAGTGTGATTTTAGACCTGGTAAATCCACCATACCCCAGATATTCACAATACGTCAAATCTTGGAAAAGACCCGCGAGAAAAGGAACGACACTCACCACCTATTTGTCGACTTCAAAGCCGCCAGAATTTGGCATTGCCGCCAAACTGATACGGCATTCAATTTCTGGCGTATGCCGATGACATCGACATCGTCGGTAATAAAATCCTTTTCCAAGTTGGATAAGGAAACAAACTGAATGGGTCTGGTGGTCAACGAGGACAAGACGAAGTTATAATTTCGAAAAAGTAAAGAATTTCGTTTACTTGGGAACCAGCATTAATACCGATAATAATGACAGCATCGAAATCCAACGCAGAGTCTCATTCGTGGCAACAAGTGCTACTTTGGACTGAGAAGGCAATTGAGAAGTAAAGTCCTCTCTCGTCGTACAAAGACCACACTTTATAAGTCAGCCTGTGGTGGTGTATAACGTGGAAGCATGGACAATAACAACATCCGATGAGGCGGGCTTTTGAAGTATTCGAGACAAAGATTTTGCGGAAGTTTTAGGGGCCTTTACGCGTAGACGATGGCGAGTACCGCGGACGATTTAACGATGAGCGTATGAGCTTTACAACAATATGAAAATTCAGCGAATTAAAATACAGCAGCCCCTCTGGATTGGCCATGTCGTTCGTATGGACAGAAACGCTCCTGCTCTGAAAGCATTCAACGCGGGTCGCGATGATGGTAACAGAGGAAGAGGAAGGCCATATCTGAGTTGGAAAGAACAAGTGGAGAAGGACTTGGCTTCACTTGGCATTTCCCATTGGCATCCGGTGGCACAGAAGAGAAACGACTGGCATGGTTTGTTGAACTCGACCAAAATTGCTCAAGCCGTTATTGCGCCAAATAGGAAGGAGACAATTTTTTCTTTTACTTCTCATATCGAAGTCAAGAGTTAATGAATAAGGTTGAAGAAAATAACTTCCACTAAACATATCGATTGTATAAAGACTTTTGTTATTGAAATGAATCCGTCAACCTGTTCAGCTGCCAAGCAAGGTTTTAAATTTTATTCAATGAGCAGCGCCATGTCTTAGAACGAAAGCTTTAACTCTTACCTGTATTCCGTGTTCCCTAACTTTTTGCAACAACAAAAACCTTTCATTTTTTTTTTTTTTTTGTTCTATGCTATGTTGTTAGCGTGGTGCCCATTTATACAGCCCGTTTCACGTGAATAGGTACATATGTTTTCCTCAAGATCCAAGGTTAGATCTGGACGTGTGGGCCCCAGAGAAGTTTCTTTTTGATTTGGTTTCGAAGAATTCTTAATTTTGAAGAAAAGTGGTGAAAATAAAGAAAACACCTCGATTACTTTGAATTTTATTCCACTTTTTATCAAACTACACTACACAAACTACTACCATGCATACACATAAGCATCCTTGTACCTATTCTATTGGATCAAAATAATAAGCATAATTTTCGTGAAGTTTAAAAAAAAACGCGAAATAAAATCCAAAGTAATTAAGGTGTTTTCTTCATTTTCATCACTTTTCTTCGAAATTAATCATTCTTAAAAACGAGATCAAAGTGAAACTCTTCTGATGCCCACAAGTCCAGAAATAAGCCTGGATCTTGAGGAAAATATGTGTACCTATTCAAGTGAATCGGGCTGTATATAGTACATATATAAATTTATTGTTGTTTATTTTCTGCCTTTGCTATTTTTCCAATAGTTTACAACGTGTGCATTCCATTTTTGTTTTTTTAATCGTTTTGCTTGCTTACCGGTACGCCACATAAGCAGCTAACTAAGTGTATGTAAAAGTAGTTTAATACACACATATATATGTACTTGTCCATTCAAACTCACATTTTATGTATGTATTGTACACTCGTAGCAATTTTCATGCAAGTGATGGTGGCACAACCATCAATGGCAGCTAAATAGCATTCCGTTCGAAATCATGCCATACCACATTCCAATTCCATTCGCTGTTTGTCGATTATTGCTATGTTTGCCACACTTTTTGCTGTTGCTCATGTTGTTGTCCAACGGGCTAACGACTTCAACAGCTACATACATATGTACTAAATGCAGCTAGATACAGCTAGCATGCATTTGAAAGCACTCGTATATATGTACATATGTAAGTGTTGGCCATTTAAGCGCACTAACCAATAGGTAGGTCGATTTGTCGGTCTTTCGAGTCGTTTAGTACATTTTATATCCAAATGCGTTTTTCATATCACTAATGATACCTACATATATACATACATATATATGTAGTATGTTCGTATGCATATACATACTCGTACATGCATACGTGCATCTGAGTATGGCTACTTCCTTCCTCTGTTACTTCCTCGAGTACATAGTTGTACCTCTGCGTATGGCACACACACACACATAACGGTAAATTTTACATACATTCTAGTTAGCTGTGTAGGTACATATGNTGCATACGTGCATCTGAGTATGGCTACTTCCTTCCTCTGTTACTTCCTCGTGTACATAGTAGTACCTCTGCGTATGGCACACACACACACACATAACGGTAAATTTTACATACAATGTTTCTAGTTAGCTGTGTAAGTATGTACATATGTAAGCATATAGAGTGCTGTTTAATTTAATGCTGACAAGTTGGCCGTAAAGTGGATTTTGTCTGGCTGGTCTGACTGCACGTGCACTCACCCACCTGCCCTGCCATCTCTGGCACTCTTTTACATNGTTTAATTTAATGCTGACAAGTTGGCCGTAAAGTGGATTTTGTCTGGCTGTCTGACTGCACGTGCACTCACCCACCTGCCCTGCCATCTCTGGCACTCTTTTACACGTTCGCCGGCCTGTAGTTTTGCAAATTGAATTTAAAAGTTCGCATTAAGGCCCATCACACACCAGTAGTGCAGGCGCACAAAAGAGTACATACATAGTATGTACATTTATACCTACAGTGGCAGTCAAAACTGGCTGAATGGTGTTTCCTTTTTAATATTTACATTGTTTTTCAAGCTAAAATTTTCTTGATATTTCTTTATAAAAATGGTTCATGCTTTAGCAAAAACCATATAAATCACACTTTCAAACCTTATTCATAATTTAGGAAAATTCCACAAATTTGTATTTAAATTTCGAGCTTTTTAATCAGAATTTTTAAATATTTTTTTGGGTAGTTATAAGGCTTATAAAATTTAGGTTAAATAAGTACAAGTTTTGAGCGGCTGAAAAATTGGATTAATTTAGTTATTGTTTTTTTTTTTAGACAGCTTTTGTGTTTTTTTTTTTTCATATAAATAGCGAAATTTAGGAAAACTGGCGTTGCCTTTTTATATTTTTTTCGCAAACGGTCTTACGCATATTGCTCCACAAGAAATTTATATGGAAAAATGTGCAAAACGCCGTCAACAAAAAAAATATATATATTAAAAATCAATGCGATTTTTCAGCCGCTAAAAACTTACACCCATTTTACTCAAATTGATGAGACTATTAACTGCATACCCATACAATTTATAATAATTCTGGTTAAAAAGCCGAAGTTACGATACAAATATGTGGATTTTTTACAAATTTTGTATAAAATTTCAAAGTGTGATTTAGATGGTTTTTGTTAGGCATGACAGTATTTTTATAAAAAATATCAAAAAATTTTATCTTTAAAATCATTGTAAATAATAAAAACGAAACACCATTCATCCACTTTTCACCGCCACTGTACATACTTATTTGTAAGTGCGTATATCATGTAAGAAGCTTGAAATATTTGTTACAGGCAATTTTGCATACAATTCGCGTGAGTACCGATCGCATAATGGCCTGTCCGAATCCCCATCACTAGCGGGAGGTAAGGCTTTGCAAGCAGGAGGAGCGCCTTTCACCGCCACCGGTCCAGCTCTGGCCAGAAGCATCTTGCAATTGCGCAATTTTAACCCAGCGCCCGTTGAGCTTACATGAGGCCCAATCGTCCAAGAGTGAACAGAGAGAGTAGGACAGAGGCATCCCCAGCTGCTCCATACCCGTTGATACCGTTTCAAGGGTGCCTTGCCTTGCCAGGTTATCAGCTACGCAGTTTCTCACAGTGTCATTGTAGCCCGGCACCCAAATGCGTCAGATTAGGAAGTACCCCTATCACGAGCGCAACATCCCAGCGTCCAGGTCCCTGAGTGCCGCCAACATACCGAACTGACGTCACACTCTTCAGCAGTGAGTCTAACGCTTCCTTGATAGCAATAGTTGTGTCGCGAAGTAGCCTGTCAATGAGCCTTATTAGGGTGACAGGTAATAAGGTCAATTGACTTTATTTCCCATCCTGGTGCGAAATAAAGTCAACTGACATTATTACCTTTTCAAAAGCGAAATAAAGTCAACAAAAATTTGGAAATAGAGTCATTGACGCTATTTCCTCATTCAAATGGAAATAGCGTCAACAATGTAAAAAGTCCAGTATGTCCATTCATAGAAAAAAATGTTGTTCTTACAATAAACATTGCCCCGTAAGTGTTGTTTTTTAATAGAAGAAGAAGGTTATTGCCAAAACCTCAGTGTTGTGATATTAATCCACACACAATCATGAACTACCACCATTTGATTTTATTAAAAAAAAATTAAATTACNAAGAAAGAGTGTAGAAATGATCCATAACTTGCAAATTATGTTTCGTTTCCACATAAATAAAGCGAACACTATTAAATTGAAGAAACAGTCCATGTTCAAAACCCCGGAGGAACACTGAAAGAATTCTGTGTTTTAAATTAGTATATTTTGAACGAATTCGGAATGTCTAAGGTGGAAAAGAAACCAACTTTTCTATAAGGAAACAATTATGGAAAAAGAATTTTCTTACACTGTATTTATGTCTCCGCCAGCAGTCATTTAAAAGCAGCTAAGGAGAATGACGACACTATTTATTAGATGGCACGTTCAACGAGCCAATGTGCCAAAATGCGGGTATAAACAATTATTGATTATTTAATATCGGAACCGAGATCATATAAGTTAATTGATTGGTTTTCACACACTTTTGAAACACAAATTATATGCTTTTTTACTGCAGACAAGTTGTTGCTCCAAAACACAGCAGAAATCTTCCAATTAGGGCTGGCAACTATCCTTAGTTATGAGGTGCCATATTGAGGATAAAAAAGTGCCAAAATGTGCCAAATAGAAAAATAAAAGTGCCAAAAAAGGTGTAATTCCTTTTAATCATTCACATTTAGCAATAAAATAAAGCTACATTTCCCAAACAAAAGTGCAATGATAAAATGAGATAAACCAGTTGAATAGCCTTTATAAATTAGAAAATTGTAGTTGAGAAAAAGAAGTGCACGCAAAGGATTTCACAAAAATGTATTTAAATGTAATTTTTTTTACAAAAGTGCCATTTTGGCACTTTGTGCCAAATTGAAAAATTAAGTACCATTTGAAGTAAAATAGGGGCAAATGGCACGATTTGAGCCAAGTTGGCATCCCTGCTTCCAATAACTTACAAATATAAAATGGTGAAATATCGAGGGCTTGAATTCATTAATACCCTCTATCTGCAATTTGCACAAAAACTAATTTGTGATTTTAGAAACCATCTGGGCGTAGCGTGACGTAGTGTGCGCGCCGGTCGCGCGGGGTACGCGGCCGCCGCGAACCTAAACAAATTTAATGTTTGAAAGGGAAATAATGTCAATGGATTTTATTTCGTTTTTAAAAAGGTAATAATGTCAATTGACTTTGTTTCGCACCAGGGTGGGAAATAAAGTCAATTGACCTTATTTCCGTTGGTCACCCCTTATTAGGTTGGTTTGAACACCAAGCGTATGAAAAGACTTGACTATTGACATTATTGTAGGCTCGTCGATGCCTAGGAAGGCACCCGCTGCATAATCTTTATGAGTGAATGCTTCCGCTATCTGCTTCTTAATATGTATAGAGCGATATACATATCCACCGACCTTCTCTTGCAATAACCATGTTGCGCTCTTGAAAGGCAGTCACGGGGAATCCCGTTTCTTATGTGCAGGTCAATCAGTTTCTCTGGCGTCTAGAGGCTGATAGGCCTGAAGTATAACTCATAATATTTCAAATCTATCAAATAAGAAAATGGTCCCAAGTTTCATGACATGAAAGCCAATCAGGCCGTGACCTGGAAGAGGTCTTATAAAGAGGGCAATCCATTTTCTTTTTGAATTATTTTGATTGAAATTTTACTATCACTTATTTAACGATACTGTTTGCTAAGCATATAACTTTGCAATTATGGTTACGAGAAAACCCGGCAATATTGTCTCGGGCGTAACAAATGCAACTCTTCGGGTGGTATCAGTCCTGAGTGCCAATGCTTCCTCATAAATCTTCAAAAAATTAGTATTTAACCGTTTACACGAAGACATAAACTAAACCTTGTTTGTTCGATCACTCTTGAAAGGACAGTGCTACAGGTACTAGATAAGAGATTTACTGGAACTCCTATCTTAAGAAAACTGCCACATCCGATATTATCTTATGCATCCATAGCGTGGTAGCAGAAGACACCACAGAACTACAAAAATCTGCATGTCTCTCCATCACTGTATCAATAAGACTTTATTCAACATCGGCTCCAGAGTCGTTTCAGGAACGCACTCTTCTCCATAATTGTATTCTATAAACAGCAACAATTTTGCATGGACTGAATGCCGACTCTTTTTTTGGAGGCGATGAGACTTCAGAACATATTCTCTACAACTGTCCGGCCTTGAGCAGGCAAAGATTAATCCATTCCTTAACTGCAATTTCATTCGCCTACCTAGGTAGGCGGAAGGTGTCTTGGGCATACTGGGTTTGGGGGAGCTGAAAAATATATACATTCTTGTATCTATAGCCTCAGTTCAAATTTAGAGTCATGTGTATACAAGTTTTTGGCATCAGGCATTTAGTGAGGTCTGCCATTTCATACCAATTCTGCTGTGTTGCTATCATAACTTTGAATTAAATTTGGAAAGTTATTGAAGACACACCATAGACGTTACTGAAGCGTATCGAGATGCTCGCCAACGTACCTAGGATATCCCAAGATTCGGAGTTTCTTTCGATCCGTCTTCTTCAAGCCTTTCTGCTGCAATAACGGCCACCTTTCTCGATGGAGTGGCGCAACCGGGCCTGTGCATCATTGCAGTTGTCTGGCCGCTGTTGGTTTTATTAGAGTAGGCCACCATATTACGACAACACAGAATACAACTATAGGGTCGGTTTCCGTATATGTGCAGTCTAGTAAAGAAAACTCGACCAGTCTTTGCTGAGCTACAGGAGGGTATGGCATATCACTAAGTCGCGATCGACTGATGGCCCTAAAAGTAACACCACTTAGGGCAACGTTCAAACTTAGCAGGATCTATGCGGCAAAGCGCTGAAATTGAACCATTTGGATGCATACAACCGACAGAAGCCAGAGCGGACATTTGAACGGCATTCATTAGGTTGCTAAAAAATAAAAATTAAAAAAATTCTATAATACGATTCCATATTGCGTATTTATCATAGACCTGCCCGTATTGAAAACGCATTTAGTTGGTTCGCCTAAATGGATAGCTCAGCGAAAAGTTGCTGGATTAGCACATAAAGTGATGTAGGTTTATTATTGATTGATTGGCGCTTACACATATGTTAGTGTTTGGCCGAGCTTCTCATCCGACTTGTGATGTTGTCAAACAAAGCCGAGGGACCTACAGTTTTACGCCGACTGCGAACGGCGATTGTATTTTTATGAGAAGCTGTTTTTCATGGCACAAATACACTCGGAGGTTTGCCGTTGCCTGCCGAGGGACGACCGCTGTTAAGAAAAAACCTAATTCTAAATTTTTTTGCGAGGTTGCTTTGACCAGGGTTTGAACCCAGGTGCTCCAGAGTGGAAGGGCGCACTGCTTACCACTACACCACGGCGGCCGATGTAGGTTTAACTCCCAGAAAAATAGCTTTACGTAAATTCCAGGTTTCGACAATCAATATACATAAATACATATGTACATATACGGGATTTTCAGTGTTTTCATGTAGTGTCGTTTAGTTGAATCTTTTGTTGTTGAAAGTCTTATATGTGTGTGCGTGTATTTTTATTATATTTTCGATATTTCCTTGCTGCTTTGTTAAATTAATTTTAAATCAAAATACATGTATGTATGCAGACGATATGAAAATAAAAGAATTAGGCTGAATGCCAACAATGCAATTACTTGTACATAAACATATACATATGCATGTACATACTACTAAGTACTTAAGAAAATTATAGTATTTTTAGCTCACGCATTTTACATTTATTCGTTCAACAACCTACACTTATGTACATATGTATGTATATATGTACATTAGAACGTACCACCTTACATGCAAACAAAAGAATACGTTTTTTGTTATTTTTTTTTGGCCTAATAAATCATATTAAACTATTTTTATTGAGCTTAAATCCGTTTTATTTGTAAACAATTGTATTGTAGAAAAACAACAATAGATAGTTTGTAAATTGTAGCAGTTATAGCTGTTATTTCGGAGATCACCATATCTCCTAATCAGTCTTCTTCCACTGGGATTCGACACAGCGACCCCAGCGTACAAAGCCAATAGTCTCTAACCAGCAAAACGCTCGCCTTACACCCCTGAGTTTAAAGTATTTTTACAAGACGGTTTAGAAAAAAAATTTTGGCGAGCCTAAATAGGGGTCGCTTTTTAACATTTTTCGGTGACAGTTAAATTCGGCAATAATTTTTTGTATATAGTTCAACTGCATTTAACAAAATATTTTCTTTGGAAAAAATTTATGATTTTTAGAGGGCTTTAATTTACTGACATTAGGGTGGTACGGGATACTGGATGTCAACTAACTTGACAAAAAAAAAAAATTCTTCTCGATACAAGAACACTGATTTATGATACTTTAAAATTCGACTGTCGAAGATATGGCGAAAAATGTAAAAAGGCGACCCCTAAGCTTGACAAGATTTTTTTTTTTTGAAATTTCCGACGAACTGGTCTAATGTACATACATACATATCTATGTACATGCATATCCTTGTGATTGTACACAAATGTGCTGCCCACATTAACTGCATTTATATCTATACATTTACATGCGATTGTTTTACAATTATAATTATTTTTTTATATTCACATACATATATATATCTATATATATATCGCTTTGTATTCGCACACCCTTACAATATGAATGATAGAAAATATTTTTTGTCTTGTTAACGGACAGTATCAACGCCTGTGTGGTGGCAACGCGTCGTATTTTGAGCGAGTGAGCACAAATGAATGCCACATAATAGGCTCATAAGTGTTACTTCCGTTGCGCGAAACAAAAAACACATATATGTATACTTTACCTACATACATACTATTTATGTGCATATGTACACTAAGTGTATAAGTATGTATTGCCAGTTTTATTTAAATGCAGCCAGTTTCAGTCAAAGGAGAACAATAGTGCGGACATGAATTTATAAATATGCATGTAGGTATTTATGCATATACATTAGGGTGGCCCAAAATAATTAAAGTCACAATTTTAATGCTCTCATCGCCTAGAATTGTTCTATATCGACAAAAATATACCCCTAGTTTTTTTTAAAATCAAAAACTCTCAAAGCGCTCAAAACTTTCCATGTATTTTATATGGGAAAAAAATACGATTCTCGTATAAATGGTATGGAATTCTTGAAAATCAATATTTTTTAATCGGAAAACTCTGGTGCTCCTCAGGAGACTTCTAATAACAATACCCAAGTCTTTATTTAACCATTTTTTAATATCAAATATTTTTTATTTATCCCCCTTTGCATTTTCTGGCATTTTCTAGGGGTTTTGGCGGACCTATAAAAGATAGTTACTATGAAAAAATGGAGAGAAACAGAGTTTTCCGATCGAAAAGTATTGATGTACAAGAATTTCATACCACTTCTACGAAAAGTTGTTTTTTCCACATATAAAATACAAAAAAAAAACTTTAAGCGCTATGAGCGACCTCTAAATATTTTTTGATTTTAAAATAAAAAAAAAATAGGTGTATTTTTTCGCATAAAAATTCCGACTTTACTTTTTCACATGCATTTTTGGACCACCCTAATATACAACCACATATGTACGTACAACTAAATGCACAAATAAATAGCTGCACATAGGCAACACAAAAGCGCATAAAAATTTTAATTTTAAATTCAATAGATAGATATGTTGGTATGTACTATTTAGTCCACCAATTGGCAAACTATGACCGGTCTTTGTTTAAATTAAATATTTTCATTTGACTGTAGCCGTGGGATCGTGTTCAATAAGTGTAAACGAGGGCATTGCTAGAACACAACTTTGACTTTTTGAAAGAAAAAATTTATAAAGCTCATTATCGTTTTGAACCAAAATTGATAACATAACGACCACAGCCGAATGGGTACAATTGCGCGTTCGGACCCAGATTCCGTTCCTAGTCGGATCAACGTGATTTTTTTTTTTTTGTTTTTCATCATGAAACCATCGCTCTCACAAAATTCATCTGCTGATTGGAGGTGGCGTTAGGCTGTGGGTCTTTGCATCCATAACTATTGATTACCTATAAAACTGAAAATGCATATGTATTTAAGTATAATAAAGATTTCGATTGAGCTGAATAACATTCTTATACTTAACCCTAGCATGGACAACTGGGCCTAAGTTGGCCCATTTATCTTTAAAGTCTTCTACGTTGTTTGAAACGTCGTTCTAAAGTCCATGACTTCTTCTGCAGGTTAAGCTTTTTAATTTGACATCTGATTTTTTAAAATCGAACGAATCCTGCAGATCTCATATCACGATGTCTCACTGACAAAAAATCAATTAAAAAAGATTTTATGCATTAACAAAAAGCGCATTGCTTCAAAAAGTACAAAAAATTAGCAGGTTTTTATTTTCTCTTTCGAAAGCTAAAAACCCACACCCCCGAACGGCAAACTTTTTATGTGGAGCTATTTCTTTCCATTTAAGTAATATACATTCTAAATATGAAACAAATCGGACTATAGATACGAAGTTTCCAAATACCTCGACTCCTGCACCACCTATCGACCTAATTTTTTGTGCAGTTATTCTCTTTAAGGTAAGTAATATATATTCCGAACCAGAAATACGGATTTTTCAAATAGTTCGATGCCAACGCCACCTAGCAGATGAATTCCTATTTCACAATGCATTGTCATCAGCTTCTGAGCTTAGTTTGAAGTTTCAGGCCTCTAGGTCATCGGGAAGTTGGTTATAAATTGAATGTAAGATTTGATTGCATACAGATGTAACTTCTGGAAATTTCTGTATAATTCTTTTTAGTGGATAAATTATATTTACAAAAATACCAAAAACCATCACATTTCAGGCAACGAATTTTTTTGCCATATTTTCACGTTTAGGTAAGAATGAACCCGTGTTTTTTGTTTTGCCACTGTAATGGGAATTTTTGTGCTCACTTTTACTGTCGTCGGCGCTTAATTAAATTCTTTCAGTGTGTATGTTTCTTTGTTTATGTGCATGTGTGTATGTACCCTGTGCGGAAAATCTCTAGTTATGAACTGATGCGCTTCTAGTACGTTTAGACCCACTACTAGTTCGCGATAAATCTCTACCTTTTCCATAGTTCAGAACCAGTCCTAAATTCGACAGATGGGATCTAGTTCGCTTTGAACCCCATTTTCTATAGTTCAGAACCAGTTATAAAATCGACAGACGAAAAAAGTAACAAGATGTTTTCGAACAGTCTCTTTGGTTTTACCATGGTAGCGATTTTTAATTACTATCAAGAGTGGTTTGAATAAATGTAAATCAAATTGGGCATTTGAAAACATGTTTATATACCTTTGGCTGTAGCTGATCCTGCAAAAGTGCTTGCTGTTATTGGTTAGATTCCAGAGGGTCGCAAAATGTTAAAATGTTAACACAAATTTTAGTTTTGTATTAGCAAACTATGAAAAAGCATCTGCGAAGTGCAGACTGAAAGCGTATTTGAACGAAAAACCCGCCACGCAAAAATCTATTTAGAGTAAACAAGCCCCCGCTGCATCCCGTTTTTGGTAGTTCCGCACTAGTTCAAAATTCGCCATATGAGAGATCTAGTTCGTTCTGCATCCCTCTTTCTATAGTTTCGAGTCAGTTCTAAATTCGTCATTTTAATTTAGATTTCTAAAAATAAAATTGTGTTTTAAAAGTGCCACACCACGCTGCTTTTGAACTGGTGGCGATCTAGTTACTATCGGACTGGTTCGTTTTTGACGATAAAGATCTAGTAGGGAACTATAAATTTTGGTTAACCAGTTCGGGGTTTCTCTACAGGGTATGTACATATGTGTGTGTATGTGTGCAAATATGCATGAGACTCCTTTGATACTGTGACAACTTAATGCCAACCGGACAAGCTCAATGAAAGTGAGCGTGTCATCAACACTCGCTATTGTCGTGCTTTTGCTCTTACTCTGCGATAGCTGGGGTTTTTGTTTTCAAAAGTCGATGCCGCTCTGTAGGTTGAATCATCAATGTGTTTATCATTGCTTATTATGTATGAATGTGGTTGTGGGTGTACACTAGGGTGGTCCAAAGAAAGTAAAGTTGGAATTTTAACCCTTTCAGTACAAAAAAAATCAGCCGCTGAAGCTAAAGATCTGAAAATCTGTTTTTCCGACTAGTTTTGAATCATTGATTTCAAAAATACAATCAAAAATTTTATAAAACCCTTAGTTTTACCGTTATTCAGCGTCCATTATATTGGACAGTGATCCTCTAGATTTGTAAACAGGGAAGTGATATCAATATTTTTTCTTTTTTTCTTTTACGAAATATACTTCAAAACTAATAATGACATTTAACATTTTTTTCGGATCTCAATTCCACCGAAAAATAGTTAAATTGTTCATATATGTTACACTACAAATATCGGTTTTTGTGACACTTTTCACTTTTGTGAAAAAACACAGTCAACTGCATCCCGAAAATACAGTAAAAGAAATGCGGTAAAATAAGAATAATATACTTTTCTCAAAACAACTGTTATTTTAAAAACAAAAGCTTTTATTTAAGAAAAAAAGAGCTTTAAGTGCAAAAAAAAGATTGTCCAATATATTGGACAATTGTACTGAAAGGGTTAATGCTCTCGCCCCATATATCGAAAATAATATACCATTGTTTTTTCAAAGTTTCCCATCTATTTTATAAGATAAAAAATATGTCGTTGAAATGGTATAGAATCCTTGAAAATCTATATTTATTAATCGGCAAAGTCTGCCGTAGACATCAAGCAATAATACCCAATTGTTTATTTCACCATTTTTAATAACAACTGTAGTGGAGGACCCATAAAAAGTTGTTCATATTAAAAGAATTGTTAAATAAATAATTGGTTATTGCTCTTTAAAATCTCTTGGAGAGATTGCCGATGTAAAAATAGTGATTTTCGCGGATTCTATATCATTTCTACGAAAAATTGGCTTTCTTCATATAAAATACATAGGAAATTTTGATCAATTTGAGCGATCTCTTAATATTCTTTGATAAAAAAAAAACAGGTGTGTAGATTTTGATTCCGAACAATCCTACGGCGGAGAGTATTAAAATTCCGACTTCACTTTTCTCACATTCATTTTTTTTTTGTGCCCCACCCTAGCGTGCACACTCATATGCATGCGGGTACCACCACTACTTTTATGCATTCAAAATAATATGTACTAGGGTATTTAAAAATGCAATAAGAGTTACCAAAATCGCTGAAATTATACTAAAATTTGGTAAAATATAAAACCCGTGAGGGGTGTAAATTTTCGTAATCGTAAAATCCATATGATAAAGCTATCTTCAATTATTAATTTTTTTCGCTCTTTTTGTTGGTTGATTTTAATAGCAGGGAGAGAACATGCTATATTTTGGAACCAATTTCCATCAATTTCTTACTCTGTCGGTGCTAGATGACAGAAAAGTGAAATGAAATGCAATTGGAAAATCTCTTGAAAGTATGATAAGGTTATTTGTGGTTACGTAATTGGTATTTTTTTAGTTTTTGGTATATATGTGTATTAGGGTTGTCCTTAAATATAGGAAGCAAATTTTTGCATCAGATTTCCCAAGGCTCAACCCCTACAACGATGCTACTATAGTCGAAGATATCACATATAAATTTTGATCCCGCTTGAAGTCAGTTAAGGCGTGCCGCAAAGGGGTCAAAATTCAGACTACCCTATGAAGACGTCTTAACTGACTTCAACCGCGACCAAAGTTTATAAGTGATATCCTCCACTTTAGGCTTGACTTGGTAACCCTGCAATTGTACGTCGACGCTGAAAAATTTTCCAGCAGCGAACACAAATACAGAGCGTTGCCTTTCTGCTTTTAGTTTGAACGTGCGATTAGTCACTGACTCTGGATATAATACAATCATATGCACATACATATGTACATCCATACGTAAATACAAATGCACACATGTACACAACAACGTACATGCAGCGGCACTCTCGCGTCTGCAAAGCCGTCGCATTAATGTGCTACGTCGACTCTATAGATACAATCGGCCACAATAGATCTCCATAGTGGCGGCAACAGGAAGACGATGCATTGAATGCGTTCACAATGAGAGTTTGTTTCTTTTTTTTTGTACCTCGTAGCTACACTCATCCATGCAAATATATCTACTGTATCTACATACGCTAATTCTGCCGCTTTCGATGTTAACACGTGGGAAATTCCCTCGCTTGTCCGGTTTACCAGCACATGACACTGATCGTGTGTTTTGAAAATTCCGATATCCCACGGAATAATGAATTGGAAGCGTGCTGATGGAATTTTTAAGAAGCTGAAGGTTGTGCGAAAGTGATTGTGTTGAACTTGAAAATAATTGTAATTTATTTGGGTAGCCATGGAATTTCAAGTGGTTTAAAAAAATTAAATTACGGGTAGAAGAAGCACTTGCTTGTTTATGGGAGTTTTGAATATGTAAATAATGCTTAAGAATTTCCTTTTCCTTAATATGAACCATATTAGGTGAACATTGAAATACCTAAAACTAGTTTTTGATAGCGTTTTTAGTTACATGAAAAGAAAAAATGGTTAAAAAGTCAAAAGCTTTAGGATGAACCACTGTGGAAAAAAAGAAGGTAGTTTCACTCAAAAAATGTTTAGCCATATTAACTATCTGACATAAATGCCTTTTTTGAATTTTGCTTTATAATTGTGCTACAAATTAAATTTATTTAAAAAAAAATAATTTATTTCCAAACTAAAAAATATACATATAAACCGAGAAGCGTATTCAAAGGCTGTTGCAATACAAGGACGAACTTCAAGAACGAACTTCAGAAAAAGAGCATTACTGGGGTATTCAGCCACTTTCCAACGCTGGAGATGAGCTGTGAGCTGTGAGCTGAATCGTATTATCGTTTCTGCCAGATTTCCCATAGAACGTTGCTATTACATTTCGTGTTAGACCATCATTGTTCTCGGACAGGCGATTATATATTACTTTCTCTTGTGCCAGGATGTAATTTATATGAGAAAAAACACAATTTTTCGTAGAGATGCTATAGAATGCTAGCATGTCTATATTTTTCAATTTTTTATTTCACCATTATTTAGTACTAAAATGCAATGGAGAGACCCATTAAAAATTGTGGATAACTTTGAGAGCATACAGCGACCTCTAATTATTTTTTGACTTCGAAAAAAAAAAAAAAAACATGAGTATATTTTTCGATATAGAACAACCCGAGGGGATGAGAGCATTAAAATTCCGTCTTTGCTTTTTTCAAATGTATTTTTGGACCAGCATAATGTATAACCAAATACAATACAAATTTCACCCCTGGTAATCTTTTAGTTTTTTGGTTTACTATCATCTTCAATATATATAGTTGAAAAACTACCTGTTACGCTCTAAAACATGTTAATGCGAAGAATAATCTGGGATATTTTCAAACTTATTATTTTCTGTAATAAATAAGTGTAGTTTACAAGAGTTTATCTCTTTAGATTCTGCTATATTCCTTTCTGTGGCAATCGTGTTTTTTGCTGGATTCTTAGATATAATCACACATACCATTCATTGTTCCTCCATTAGTTGATGCAAAATCAACTTATCATACTAACTAATGAAAATATGTTTCCACTTCTTTATATTTGATTTTTTATGAATTTTAATAAAAATGTTATAATATGCTTTTCTTTTCATTTTAGGTAAGTTACAAGCTATTACATCATAACTGTTTTGGTGGTGAGTTCGCAGTATATATATGTACTTAAATATATAATAAAAATGCTAAGAATGAAAATAAACCTCAGTTTACTAAGTAATTGTGCGATCACAATTTTTAATTTTAATCTTTAAATTGTTTTTTTTTTTTTAATAGTTAAAATTGTTCTTGCAAAAGTAGTTGGAATGAGAAACAAGTAATCTTTAACAAAAAATACAATTGACTTCAATTCTCGTTTAAAACCTTAGGAGTACCGTTAGGCTCTTCCTGATCCAATGATCGTAACTATACCAAATTAGTATGGGACCACCATTGAGGTAACACCTTTCTGATAAAGGAAGAAAAAAGTTAGATATTACACTTTGTGACAGCCGAAACCAGCCCAGACTTTTGTTAACATTTTCTGAACGTATATAATAAAACTAATCTTTTGGTGGAACATTTTAACCCATCAGCTCTCGCCGGAAAGGGCCGTTTCGACCCTTACTTCAAGAAACCCCTTTAAAAGGCTTAATAAGTAGGTTATTATTATAGTATGTATACGACTGCCTTAACGAGATTTGCAGTCGAAAAATCTCTTCAATTATTACAAAGAATAAATGTCATACATTGCAGTCAAGCTCTCTTTGAACTCCTCGTAAATAATTTACATTTTATAATAAGAGCAAAAAAAAAATGTCAAGAAAGTTATTTTAATCATTTCCTAATAAATTACGAATTGCAAATGAGTCTATGCACAAATGTTAAGTAAATTATTTTTCGCAATCAGTGCGTGAATGCAAGCGAAAACTTGTTGATTTGTTTAAATGTCAAATTTGCATACAAATTATTCTAGCGTAAAAGAGATTTACTTAAGTACTTATGTACTTTAGTATGTGTATTTACGTATCTATGACAACCCAGTACACAATTGTGTTCAAAATATGTATATTTGAAAATTATTTTGTCACGATTTGGTATCGTTTTTAACCGACTTCAAAAAAAATGAGGAGGTTATCAATTCGTCGGAATATTTTTTGTTTTATGTATGTTAGCGCATAACTTTGGACCACGTTAACTATAATTCTTTTGTTAAAGGAAAGGTGGCCCCGTACTAATTTCGTGTACCTTGAAGAAATTAACAGTATCTACTCTTAAATTTTTATATGAGAATTGAAGTCGGTTTTGTTTTTTGCTTAAAATTTACTAGCTTACTGTCTTATCAATAAGTAGCGCTACTTCACTTGGAAAAGATAGCCCGCGAGCTTAAATCAAATATGTAATTTACACTCATCTTTTGGCATTTGCGCAAAAATTATCGGCTTTTTCTATCTTACTAACTTTAGTGCTTACAATTATTGGTAGTCTAAAAACGTGGTAGTGCAGCCTTGTTTTCCCAACAAATTTCAGAAGTGCTATTTTGCAAATGAACAAACTTTATTTTCAATTTGAGAATTCTTTGACAAATCATTTGTGCTCAATATGAAATTTCAAAATTTTCTCAACTGCTTGAGACTATAGCTAACTATGTGTTGGGTATGAAGCTGCAATAAAAATTGCACACAAACACACCTACATCAACATTTTTGTGTTTGTAACACGTTGGCACTTTCAATTCTCTATTCAATGTTAAATATTTATTTATTTATTGTTGCACGAATGAAAGTTCCTTTTGTTGCATTACAGATTTATCTTGCATTGATGAATGCAAAAGAGTATATATATTTGTAAATTTGCACATGTGTACATATGTCGATATGTATGTATGTATGTATATGAATACATTTAAAATGATTTACACACGATGGTGGCTCAATAAAATGTACAAAAATAAATATAGATTACCCTTTTACTTATGTATGTAAATTGTACAACTAGAAATGCTAAACAATGCACATTGTATGTATGTTGAAAATAAAAAAATAAACCTACATATAATTCAATAAGTAAGGATTCGTAAATTTTTGATTACAAACCGGCAGCTTGTTATTGCACTAAATAAATTATTTATTTAATTTCCTCTTGAATGCAAGTATTCTTACATATGTATATATATACATGTGTATATGTACATATGTAAGTACATGCACGTGCCCAGCAGAAAATACTAATACTTAGTACTGAAGCGAAGAAATTATTTTCTTTACTGTATCAGTAAACTCTTGATTTTCAAGTCAGTTGGGAGTTTCTTCGATAGGTCTAACGGTTTGTTGAGAAGCTTTTTCAAGTTAGAAAGACACTCGAAGGTTTGCCAGTTCGTAACGAGGCCGACCGCTGTTAGGAACAAAAAATGTGTGTTGATTTCGCGCACGACTGAAGAGAAACTTCTTCCTTTTATCCGTAAGGCTTATAATATTATATGAGTTTTTTCTGCATTATAGTATTAATCATCTGAATCTCAATTATAATTTTATATCTTAGTTTTAATCTTCATGTTAATGTTAATGTTAATGTTAATGTTAATGTTAATGTTAAGGTTAATGTTTATGTTTATGTTAATGTTAATGTTGATGTTAATGTTGATGTTAATGTTAATGTTAATGTTAATGTTGATGTTAATGTTAATGTTAATGTTTATGTTTATGTTTATGTTTATGTTAATGTTAATGTTAATGTTAATGTTTATGTTAATGTTAATGTTGATGTTGATGTTGATGTTGATGTTGATGTTGATGTTGATGTTGATGTTAATGTTAATATTAATGTTAATGTTCATGTTCAGTGGGCCGTATGAAACCCTCCGGCTTCCGTTTCTACTGTTTAGCAAAAAATTCCTTCTTTCAACCACTTGTTGGAAGCATCCTTTAATACTCCTGGCCAGTATTCAACCAACAGTTTAACTCTCTCATTTGGGATTCTATCAGATCCAGGTGTTTTGGGTGGCTTTACTAATTTGGCAGCAGATTCCATTTCTTTTCTGGTGATCAAACTGATGTCCTTTTCAGGTAAAATGACAAGTTTCCCTTACCTCCATGAACGTCGGGAACAGAGATGAAACAATTGTCTGCACCCGTTGGATATTTTTGATGCCGGGAATTGGTTTGAAAGTGCCAATATTTTTACTAATTATTTTATATGAGTTTGATATTTTTTATAGCTTTTCTTAGATTTATTTTGCAGTTTTTGTAGAGTTCTTGATACTCACCATTTCTTTGATTTCTGGGAGATTTTCTGCGCGTGGTAAGTCATGTTTTTCATAAAATAGCAATCTCGATGCTCCACCAACAGACGGATTGCCATTGTTTTTCATTTTGCCACACACCGGCATTGACTTGTTACAAACTTTTGTTACCAGGTGTTGAATATATTCTACCACAGAGTCTGCTTTCATAGCTTTGAAGCTTGGTTCAAGTGAATCGTTTTCACCTACCATTTTATATTAGCCTGGAAAACATTTGGGTCTACTTCAGCCAAAATCCACCTCTTTCGCTGGTTGCACGCTTGATCTGTGCTATGTTGACTTCGAGCCTTGAAATAGATATATTAATATTATGATAATATTAATGATACCTAGTTAAACATCGTTGTCGACGTTATCGTCTCCAGAGCTGGTCAAAATGGCCTTTACAGTCACCGCAACTACCACGCTTTCTATGAATAACAGTGCACCTAAATTAATGCATAAGAAAGATGTTTAAGCTAAACCGTGAAAACTTAATCAAAAACTAATGAACTACTTAGATGAGACTCTCTACCGGGTCTTATTTAGTAATGAAATACATTTTTACATTCCAATTCTCTTAAATTGATAAGTAAATTTGCTCATAAATAAACATTGTACATAAGTGACTTGCCCACACTTGCCCAGTCAACACATATTACATACATATACATATACAATAGTTAAAAATATACTACATATTGCATGTATATAATGGCATACTTATCTGTATTTTGCAAATACATTTTCAGACTTGCCTTCGAAATGATGGCATACAAATGTGCGATGTTGATAAAAATTCACATATGCAAGCTTGTAATTAAATGTTTTTTTTTTTATTTTGTTTTATTTCTTTTTTTATGTATGTAAATTTGCCAGACATCGGTAAATTGGATATAAATATTCGGACACAAAGAAATCTTGGCGGCAGTACCGCGTATGAATTGTTATTGCTGGATACCTACGGTGGCCATCCGTCCTGTATTATACGCGACTGTTCTCTTTTTTGACCCATTGTCCTGGTAATTTATTTATTTTTTACGGGACGCCAAATGTTCGGTATGCATGCCTATAAACCAGTTTTAAGTGATGTTGGTATATGATTAAAATTTTCTCCATAAACAGTTATTATTTTCTAATCTGAATGCCTTTGATTCGACTCGAGGAATGCACACAATGACCAAACTATAAATTAGGACTCGATATTTTAGCTAGCTTTGTCTATTTTTCTTCAGTTTATTATTTTTTGATGACCCTTTTCCGACTTTGTGCAAAAAACCAGTTATAAAAATTAGTTCTGCAATGTTTACCCAAAATTTTATACTTTTTAATTAGAATCTCACTAGAATTGAGTATAGTAAAGTGCAAGTGGAAAGTGGTTCTCCTTTGCTTTTCTTTTAAAAAAAATTTCGAACATACTTTGTATGAAAAAAATGCGTAGCACCGGCAAAATTGTACTTTATTGTATTAAAATTTCACCAATTTTTTTAAAGAAATTTTGCGAGATGAAAATCACTCATTTGTGACGCTACTATAAGGATCCTGTTTTAGGGATTGTACATGAATGAAGAAGGCTTTAAGATCTGTAGTTTTTGTGAAAAAAATTTCCAAAAATTATTTTTTGTCCCGTATACGGCTCCCATAAATGTGGTCACCGTATGCATACCTCTATTTTTCCTCTGAGGCAATGCTCGGATAATGTATTAAATTAAGTTTGCAGAATGTGTGACAGATTGGCGCTTACATTTTATTGTCATACACATAAGTATTTATTATGTGCTTTCATTCGCTTACATGTTCATGTACAGTATGTAGTATGTATGTGTAATATGCAAATAATCATTAGTCAGCTCGATCAATCCGTAAATAAACAAAAGCTATTAATCAATTCTGCTTGAGTGGAAACTGCAAAAAAGAACAATTTTATGAAAAAACTGTTACATTTATCTTAACAGCTATGGAAATTCAACTACTTTAATATTTTTTTAATGCAAATAAAAGGGATGAACAATATATTCTTACAAAAAATAATATTAAAAAATGTTAAAGAAAACGTCTATTTTCCACATTATTCAATGGAAATTTTTATATTATAAGGAAATTGATTATATCATCGCCCCAATAGATAATACTTTTAACATATTACATTGTATGTATCAGGGTTCGGACTTCAAAAATTGTAAACCGCAGTGAATAAAAAAAATCGCAATAAAATGATTTTTTTTTTCATCAACAAGCATGTATATACCTTTATACTAGTTACATAATACATTATGCATCCAAATTTTTATATGTATCTATACATTAGGGCGGGTCAATTTGTATGGGAGATTTTTTCGACTATGCGCATATATCACAGAATGATTCTACGTGTAATTCTAAGTGCAGTTGCCTAAGAAACAATGAGTGTAAAATCAATTTGGAGTTTGCCAAATTGCAAAAATAGGCTTCTTATATGTATTAAATTATATAAATTATTATCTGAATAAACTTTTTAAGGTTTCAACGAGTCGTAAGTTTAGTCGATTAAACAAAAACTGCATACTTGAAGTTTTTAACAGGCGCTCAAAATATGGCTTCAGTTTTAACATTAGGGCTACCCCGGCTAGGCAAACAGAGAGCGTTCCGAAATAAGGATCCGAAAAGAGTCTTAATTTTGAGCTTGTTGGGATTATTTTTTGTAAGTTTCACAAAATTCACCTTAATTCAATTTAGTTCCGGTTTTCGTGATCATCGGGTCTGCATCTTGAGCGACCTGAAACGTACTCTTTATTAAACCCCAGTATTATGATGGCTTTACAAAAATCATAATTCCAACAACAAAATAGCTAGCACTGGGTCGCATTTTTATTTTGTTATGCTTTCTTGCAAAATATATGCATGGCTTCAGAAGCTGCATATTTTGTAGCAATAGGAAATGTAGTTTCCCATATATTTGTTGTTATGTACTTCCAAGTTATCCAATCCATGCAATCCATGCAAGGGCTTGGCAAGATTTCGAAAATACCCCTAATATTTCAAGTAGCTCTGCTGTGGGCTCATATACACAATTCGTACCTACCGTACCTACTTAAATCTTCTTATGTATTTTGTTTCAGTTCACCTTTGATCAAACCGCATTGTCCAATTTTACATACCTACATATAAGTTCAATATTTTCTCGATTTTCATAACCATTAGCCATTTTCAAGGTGAATAGAATACAAATATACATAAACCATTTATCTTAAATATAATAAAGTTTCCATCTTTTACCAACTAAGTAATAGACAAAATAAGCACACAATGATTATCAATACTGTTAGCCAACTCAATTCAACGAACTCAGACACCACAAATATAAATAAATATATGTAAGTAATTTTTTATTGGAAAATAATTAAGCTAATCAGTGAACAGCTGTGTTGTGTTTTGCGCACACAGATAAATATTCACTTGATGAGTTAAGTGCATATGTATTTATATATATTTTTATAGATTTTCATAGCATGTGTACATTTATGCGAATGTGCATATGTAGGTTAGGGCGGGTCATTTTTTTTTTGTTTCTTTGACTACGCGCGTATAGCATAGAAGGATTTTGTGTTTAATTCGAAGCAAATTTACCGAAAAAATCATGGCTCTAAAATCAATTTGGAGTTTGCCAAATTGCTAAAATAAGTTTCGAAGAAAATGTGAAAATGCTAACTGTTGCGCCTTCTGGTGGAAGTTTTAAGAAAACTATAAGTGCAGGAATGGATTACTCATTCCAGACAACCCCTTATAGCATATATATATACAAAACACTACAGCAAAATGCTTAGATCCCTATTCTCGCAATTTGGCAAACTCCAAATTGATTTTAGACCCATGGTTTCTTCGGAAAGTTTTTTAGGATCACACGTAGAATCCTGTGCTATACGCTTATCGGCAAAAAAGACATCTCCCATACAAATTGACCCGCCCTAATGTAGGTATATTCTTTGTACTAACATACATACATACTTTGTATACCCCCTTACGGCCTCAAATCTAAGCAATTGTTTGTTTTTCATTGAAATATTTAATTTCTCTTTAGTTTAAAATATGAATAACTTTAGAAATTCACATACATACATGTGTTGGTACCAATAATTTTACACGGAAAACCTAACTGGATTTACTATAAAAGGTTTTACAATCGATTTACGATTTACTAAAAAAAACTTCCACAGCCATATAAAAATTGTACTTTTATTTGTCAATTAAATTAATTTCCTGTTACTAAACAGGTGGCAATTCTCTTCAAAAATGTTTTCCAAATAAAACTTTGTAAATCCGTATCTTCTTACATCCATATCGAAAAACTTAATTTTTCGTATTAATTGAATTGANAATATTAAAAAATGTTAAAGAAAACGTCTATTTTCCACATTATTCAATGGAAATTTTTATATTATAAGGAAATTGATTATATCATCGCCCCAATAGATAATACTTTTAACATATTACATTGTATGTATCAGGATTCGGACTTCAAAAATTGTAAACCGCAGTGAATAAAAAAAATCGCAATAAAATGATTTTTTTTTTCATCAACAAGCATGTATATACCTTTATACTAGTTACATAATACATTATGCATCCAAATTTTTATATGTATCTATACATTAGGGCGGGTCAATTTGTATGGGAGATTTTTTCGACTATGCGCATATATCACAGAATGATTCTACGTGTAATTCTAAGTGCAGTTGCCTAAGAAACAATGAGTGTAAAATCAATTTGGAGTTTGCCAAATTGCAAAAATAGGCTTCTTATATGTATTAAATTATATAAATTATTATCTGAATAAACTTTTTAAGGTTTCAACGAGTCGTAAGTTTAGTCGATTAAACAAAAACTGCATACTTGAAGTTTTTAACAGGCGCTCAAAATATGGCTTCAGTTTTAACATTAGGGCTACCCCGGCTAGGCAAACAGAGAGCGTTCCGAAATAAGGATCCGAAAAGAGTCTTAATTTTGAGCTTGTTGGGATTGTTTTTTGTAAGTTTCACAAAATTCACCTTAATTCAATTTAGTTCCGGTTTTCGTGATCATCGGGTTACACTGATCTGCATCTTGAGCGACCTGAAACGTACTCTTTATTAAACCCCAGTATTATGATGGCTTTACAAAAATCATAATTCCAACAACAAAATAGCTAGCACTGGGTCGCATTTTTATTTTGTTATGCTTTCTTGCAAAATATATGCATGGCTTCAGAAGCTGCATATTTTGTAGCAATAGGAAATGTAGTTTCCCATATATTTGTTGTTATGTACTTCCAAGTTATCCAATCCATGCAATCCATGCAAGGGCTTGGCAAGATTTCGAAAATACCCCTAATATTTCAATTAGCTCTGCTGTGGGCTCATATACACAATTCGTACCTACCGTACCTACTTAAATCTTCTTATGTATTTTGTTTCAGTTCACCTTTGATCAAACCGCATTGTCCAATTTTACATACCTACATATAAGTTCAATATTTTCTCGATTTTCATAACCATTAGCCATTTTCAAGGTGAATAGAATACAAATATACATAAACCGTTTAACTTAAATATAATAAAGTTTCCATCTTTTACCAACTAAGTAATAGACAAAATAAGCACACAATGATTATAAATACTGTTAGCCAACTCATTTCAACGAACTCAGACACCACAAATATAAATAAATATATGTAAATAACTTTTTATTGGAAAATAATTAAGCTAATCAGTGAACAGCTGTGTTGTGTTTTGCACACACAGATAAATATTCACTTGATGAGTTAAAAGCATATGTATTTACATATATTTTTATAGATTTTCATAGTATGTGTACATTTATGCGAATGTGCATATGTAGGTTAGGGCGGGTCATTTTTTTTTTTGTTTCTTTGACTACGCGCTATAGCATAGAAGGATTTTGCGTTTAATTCGAAGCAAATTTACCGAAAAAATCATGGCTCTAAAATCAATTTGGAGTTTGCCAAATTGCTAAAATAAGTTACGAAGAAAATGTGAAAATGCTAACTGTTGCGCCTTCTGGTGGAAGTTTTAAGAAAACTATAAGTGCAAGAATGGATTACTCATTCCAGACAACCCCTTATAGCATATATTTATACAAAACATTACAGCAAAATGCTTAGAACCCTATTCTCGCAATTTGGCAAACTCCAAATTGATTTTAGACCCATGATTTCTTCGGAAAGTTTTTTTAGGATCACACGTAGAATCCTGTGCTATACGCTTATCGGCAAAAAAGACATCTCCCATACAAATTGACCCGCCCTAATTTAGGTATATTCTTTGTACTTACATACATACTTTGTATACCCCCGTATGGCCTCAAATCCAAGCAATTGTTTGTTTTTCATTGAAATATTTAATTTCTCTTTAGTTTAAAATATGAATTACTTCAGAGATTCACATACATACATGTGTTGGTGCCAATAACTTTACACGGAAAACCTAACTGGATTTACTATAAAAGGTTTTACAATCGATTTACGATTTACTAAAAAAAACTTTCACAGCCATATAAAAATTTTACTTTTATTTGTCAATTAAATTCATTTCCTGTTACTAAACAGGTGGCAATACTCTTCAAAAATATTTTCCAAATAAAACTCTGTAAATCCGTATCGTCTTGCACCCATATCGAAAAACTTAATTTTTCGTATTAATTGAAATGATTTTAAATTTGTAGACATGTAGCAATCCTCCTTAAAAATATAAATAAAACCTTCTTAAACCTTTTTCCACAAAGCACCTACATACATATCTCTCATTTACGTCAATAGTGTCATAACTCAAAAAAAGAACGAAACTCGACAAACACGGCAAAATTTTTGAATTTACATATACTCCCATAGTAAAAATTAATGCAACCTTAAACCTTCTGGTGTGCAACTGGCAATCGATATATCTCTGAAATTTTTACATAACATAAAATAAGAAGTAGCGGTAATTTCCGCGTACATAACTCAATATTTGTATTTTTTGGATCACGACACTACTGAAGTAAATAGACGATATCTAAAGTAAATGGCTTCAACTAACTTAATTATAAAAGTGATTTTAACTTTTTGTGCAAGTGGCAACCCTCGTCAAAAATATTTTTTAAAGGCAGCTTTCCTAAACTTCTCTAGTTTTATACCCATAAGAAATTATTTGATTTAACTTGTTAAATAAATTGATATG
Organism: Rhagoletis zephyria; assembly: GCF_001687245.7. NCBI lineage: Eukaryota > Metazoa > Arthropoda > Insecta > Diptera > Tephritidae > Rhagoletis > Rhagoletis zephyria. Next base: position 35,930 of record NW_016162572.1, read on the forward strand.
AACTTTATCAACATGTGGCGACTGCCTTCAGAAGTATTTTCGAAACAAATCATTTCTGAACTCCTTTCGTTTGGCACCGATATTGTTGTAATATTTTATTTAGCTCATTATTTAATAGATTTTACATTTGGAAAAGGTGGCAACTCTCTTCAAAAAATGTCCCATATGTTAGTCCATGTTGTAACCTATCGAGTGCCAAATTTTATTGAAGTATGCATTGTCAGTTTAAGCGTTAAAGAGTAACAAACGTACTCACTTAGCTGTCTTCATCCATATCCTGATAGAGATACTTTTAGGCCCGTTGTGAAATTGAACCAATTAGTTTTGTTTTCTTAAATTTGAAAAACTGTCAAAATCCATTTTATAAAGATGACGTCTCCAGAGTTCGCTTAGTCTTCGGTTTCTTCGACATAAATCGTTTGGTGTATTTTTTTGCATCACCAAGTGACCATTGATGATATCAACAACCCTACCGAGTTGAGGGCGTTCGAGAAGAATGAGGGCGCTGGGCATATCGCTTTTGAGTCTGGGCCAAATTTGACGTGGTAACCCACATTTGGCGAGGTGAAGATAACCTATGATTTAACAGCCGGTACGCCCATACTCTGTAAGATCGTAAGCATATTGTTTATTGTGAAGTTCCACAGAAGTGGTATATCATTTTTTGGTTGGTGCGTGTCTTGAAGTGCCAACGAGGCGGCTCTGCTTCCAGCAGGTGTCCGTTCGGGTGTTACTGCAGTAGCCGCGAGGCAGGAAGTGCTCGATTAGCATAAAGTTGTGTGTGTACATTAATGCCTCACTATTTCAGAGGTTTTCGGTCGGGATTGCTGTGTCTTGACAGGTCTGTAGTTTCGTATGCTGCATCTTATTTACTTCTAGCAGCTTGGTCTCCTTCATCCAGGGAGCGAATAGGGTGGCCGTTAATTTTGTAGGGGAGAATATTTCTCAAATCACTTTATGTTTTGTCTAAGTTCTTAAGGAAGTCTACAAGTAGGTACAAATTAAATTTAAAAATAATTTCACCAATTTCTAAGGGAGGACCTTAAGATTTGAATTTCGATAAACGAGTCAAGGATCTTGTTTGAAATAGATCTTATTTGAAATAATGGAATCGTGTACAATAATATTTATGTAAAAATTTATACAGATTGGACAATTTTCATTGCATTCATATGTACATATGTACATGTGTATATAAAGATACGAAACATACCCATGTAGTACGAAGCTATCTTGCCATTGTTATCAACTACAAAAGCTTTCGTTTGCTTATGCGTACATATTTATTCATGTAAACATTTATTTTTTATATACATATACATACGTACATATAGATATATATATAATAAAGAAAATTTGCGCATATTTGTCGTCAAACAACGCACATTAATAAATAAAATCAGGAACGTGCATAGATATTTACATAATATACATACATATAGGTAGATGAAAAATAGAGAATAATAAAAGATCAATGTACTTACTTATTGTGCACGCCGGAAAGAAATGGAAAAAGGCATTTGACGCAACGCCCATAAATGGAATGAAAGCAAGCAAAGCCAAATAAACAAAAAAAATGCGTATGTATAAGTGTGCATACATACCCTGCGGGAAATGTATCTGACTATAAGTTAACTTGAAGTTGATTAGGAAAGAACTAAAGGTCACTATTATCGTATATTTTCTTTGAGGAAAGCTAATTATATTTCAATGGCGATGGCCGCTAAATAGTCAAGGGTGGTTACCTCTGCATTTTAGGTCAACTAACTTGTAACTAACAACTTTTGAACATAAATATCAATAAAAAAACAAAACTAATTTTTTTTTTGTTTTACTTTGTTTTATTACATTTCATATTTGTTTACATATTCTGCTGTAGGTGGTCACATATTCGAACTCCGTCAGACATAACTTCAAAACGATAATACAAAATGTCGATCTTTCTTTTTTTTATCCTCAATTCGAAAAAGTATTTGTGAAGTGCAGAAGAAAGTGTATTCAAAGTAAAATTTGTTGCTTAAAGAGAACTATCTCCCGATTACAACTGCATTACTTTTCAACTAGTTTTAGCTAACTACAAGTTATATATTTTATGGAAATAGATTACTGGCCACTTTATCATCTCTATATATGCGTTTTCGTTTTCTCATCAGCCCATTAATTTCTCGGATTCTCGATAAATTGTTGCTCACCCGATGCAAAATTTAAAAATTTGTACCCAACTTTAAATTTTGGTTTGGTTTTGGTTCATGAGTCAGATATATTAGATATTTCAACCAAGGTTTTGGTTTTTGCTAACAGTTGCTCTTGCTCTATAGAAAGAAATAATTGCCTGTTATCACGGAATACATTCTCAAACATAGAAAAGGCACGAACTTAAAGGCAGAAATTTCAGTCACTGAATAATTTTCAATCGGATGAATTGAATTACCGGATTCAATTAGACCCATAATATGTATTAATACAACAAAGCCCTGTTTTTTGCTAAAAACTGATTTTAGCTTATTGCCCACTGTCCAAAAATTTACAGCGTTTGATTTTTCTTCAACTCTTTTAACAATTTCTATATGTGTCGATAAAGTCAATGCTGTTGCTTCTAGTGGCCAAAAACTGTATTAAAAAACGAACGCCAGCGCCTTCGTCTTGGTCTGCAGGCTGTATCGGAGATACAGCCGCTAAATTTAAGCGTAGAATACGCGGCATCGTTAAGAGCATATCCAAGTCAAAAACGAAAGCACACACTAAGAAAAAATATCGATAGAAAAATCGATAGAAAAAATCTATGAAAATATCGATAATAATATCGAAAGCAAAATTTATAGCAAAATCGATAACAAAATCGATAAAAGTATCGATAAAAGTATCGATAACAAAACTGATTACAAAATCTATCATAAAATCGATTACAAAATCGATAACAAAGACGATAAAACAACCGATAACAAAATCGATAAAAAATATCGATAGCAAAATCGATAAAAATATCGATCATTATATCGATAAGTTCCGAAAATATCGATAGCAAATTCTGGAACAATACCGATAGCAAAATCGATAAAAATATCAATACTAAAAGCTATAATAATATCGATAGCAAAATCGTTAACACAAACATTAAAAATATCGATAATAAAACTGCTAAAAGTATCGATAACAAAATCGATAGCAAAATCAATAACAAAATCGATAACAAAATCAATAAAAAATATTGATAACAAAATCGATAAAAATATCGATCATTATATCGATAAGTTCCAAAAATGTCGATATCGAAACCACTAACATTAGCGATACAAATTTCAATAACAAAATCCATAAAAATATCGATCACAAAACCGCCAAAATTTCGATTATTATATAGATAAGTCCCGAGAATCCCGAAAATCTCTAAAATCCCGAAATAGTTCCCAGATTAGGTTATAAATATTGCGCTGTGATTAGGTTATAAATATTGCGCCATCTGTTTATCAAAAGCTGAAATATGTACTTATGCACACATACATACTTTTTGTGTCCTTCCCTCACTTCCAACGCATGCACGTGTTTGCAAAACGTTGACGAAGTGATTTTGTATGGAAAATAATTTATGCCCATATATTTCAATCAAATAAACGTACTTAGAAGGTATCAACCAATACTTCGCATATAATAAACGAATGGAAAACTCTTGAATTTTTGATTAAAGAAAACAAAAACAAAATAATTCGAGCGGTTTTCGAGCATTTTGGTAATAAAAAAAAATTTGCAATTTTTTTAAAAAAATGTTTGTCTTAGAATGCCCAATATTTGTTGAATTTATATAAAATCTGCACACGATAATATTTCTATTGCTCCAAAGAATCTATATCCCGAAAATTAAAGTTATATCTGCAAATCATAAGCTGCTGGAGCTCTTTAAAGGCTCAAAATTAGACGACACACGGTATAATGGCGTAATTCTCAATGAGATATTTGTCAAAAAATCTGCAACTAACCTTTTAGTCGACTTTATTTTGACTATGACTACGAGCCCATCACTTTAATCATAGTTTAAAAAATTAAATTAAATCAAGTTAGGGAACCTCCTGTTCTTCTTAATCGCTATATCTATAAATTAATTTGTACTTTTTAGTTCTTGCTGTAACAAAAGCGTGTTTTTAGTTTTTCTAAACTATATTTTATTAGATAGTTAAATAAAGACTGTGAATTTGACAGACAGATGCAATTGCATATGTATCGAAAAAGTCACATTTACAGATGCAAATACATATCGTGTAAGAACACTTTTACAGCGCGCAACAGAGTGAAAGGCGTCAACGGAAGCTACTGTCTTATTTGTGCATATATATCTACATATACATATTTAGAAATGTATGTATATAAATGTGTACATATTAATATACTTACATACATACCTAGTAACTAAGTAATGTACTTTGTCGACTCCGGAAACTCTTCAAGAGGAAAGTTAAATAGAATTCTATTAATATCATTTTAGGTTCGATCAAAGTACATATTGCATTATTGAAAATTACTTCTACCACTTCTATAGGCGGTTATTCTCGATAAATAGTAAAGTTAAGGTACTACAGAACATATCGTTACCTTAATATAGAATGGCCCTAGCTCATATAGTCGTTAAAATGCACAAAACCGTAACCAAATAAAATTTTGTGATTGCTTAAATTGATGGGCGGACTTATAATTCGATGAAGCATAATAAATGAAAAAGTAAATTTGGGATTTTTACTTAGTTACGGCTTCTTGTATATCAGCGACGATATCAGATTGGGCCTTTCTATATTAAGGTAACGATATGAGTGAATGTACGTATGTATGTATACTTCCCCACTGGGAAAATAGGTAATCACCTTACGAGGTAAGCCCAGTTTTCTTTCACTTTTTAGTACCAACATTATCATCATGACCAATGTCATCTACTAGTAAAGCACAAAATGAACACCTCCGAGGACACATTACGTTGTCAGTTGCAAAATAACGTGCAGCCGAAGTTATATCCTAGCGCCGAACTACTCCGAGCGACTGCTCTGCATTACGCGTAGCTTACTTTGTTAAGCGGCTCAGAAGTATGTCTGACACCAAATGTACATTCTAAATTCCGACTTACATAAGGCGGCTTTATTAAAGTAAGGGAGATTCGTCTGTGAAGTACGGTAAGGACCGCCGGGTGAAGTGTAAGTTGCTGGTAAGGTATTGCTCTCCACTCCACATAATAAACACTAACATCCGGTTGTAAAGCTCATACAGCTCATCGTTCTATCGTCTACGGTACTCGCCGACGACAGACCTGTAAATATTTTGCAGTCTTACTCTCGAACACTCCAAAGACCGTCTCATTGCATGTTGGCTTTGTCCATGCTTCTGCGCCACATTCTAGAACGAGCATGATGAGTGACTTATCGTCGCTTTCCGCAATACTTCGTTTCTGCCAAATGAAATACCACGAACGAGATGGCACAGAAAAAAATTTATTTTGATTACCCTGTCTCTATGCTTCCCTACTTTAATAGTAAATAATTATGGTATAAACTCATATTTAGTAATTTTAGTTAGCAAACCATGCAAACTTTCTGTAGAAAATAAATTTCTCCGCTCTTTTGCGAAATTTTCGGACTGTCTATACATTAAAACAAATTTCAAAATTCATCCTACCTCTCTAATTTTCTGCCCCTTTGGGCACTCAAAATCGGTTGAAAGCACCGTAATCTACCAGGCTAACGTCCCTCCCAAAACTGCAAGTGAAAATGCAAAGTTCGAATTTGAATGCCCTCACCAACCCAATCCAATACCAATCTAGGTATACTTTTTTCGATATAGAACAATCCTAGGGGGTGAGAGCATAAAAATTAAATTACTTATCTTGGAACACCCTAATGTACATGCATTCATACATACGTTTATACCTGTAAATGTATTTCACCGAATACACAGGAATGCTAGCTTTATCTTCAAAAGAAAGTAGGTAGAAAGAAAGTGGGAGCAAAGCAAATCCAGCAAAAGCTATCTGCTGTACATTGGTACTATTTTTTTTTTTTTTTTCATTTTTGTTCTAAAAGTCGTTCACCTCTCTTCTTACCGCCGGAGTTGCAAATAGTCGGTATCAGGTGAAAGCGCTACAAATTTCCAACAGCGCACTTTATGACGCTGAACGTGTGTGCGACCAATTGTTAGCTTAT
>NW_016162573.1:0-32691 GCF_001687245.7 Rhagoletis zephyria
GCAATGTGTGCCCTAGTGCGTCGCGCTGAGAAGCACTTTTCTATAATTGTACTGAGTGGAGCGTTTTTTTCATTTGTTTAATGTAATGTAATGGTCGTATTACCACACAACAAGCATTGGGCATTATTAGCTTTTTTTAAAACCAAAAACTGTAATTGGCACTCATACTCAGACATTTTGGGCATNCCACGCGCTAAAATTACGAATAAAAATATTCAACGGCGAAGCATAGTGTTACTCTCATGAAATCTGAAAGCAGACTGAATTGAAATTCGCTGCGTCGTTTCTGTATACGTATAAGCGCTGCGACGCAGACGCTACTCGCGAGTAGCGTTTTGCCCAGCTATGACATAAAATATCAGCAAAAAATTCAATGTTTACTTTATTTAATATTACACATTTGTTTTCTTCACATTCATTACACATTTACACATTTGTTTGTTTCAAATTCTGGTTCCATATTCGACCATATCGTCGCCTGGATAAAAGATTGTCGTAAGCGTCATACGTACGTGCGTAACATACTGACAATCTTTTACGCAGATGACAATATTGAACTTCAAAATGATATAAGTAAATTTCGATCATCATTTTATTTATCCTGGATCCGAAAAATGATTTGTGAAGTGCAGAAAAAAATGTATTCAAAGTAAAATTTGTATCAGTATATTAAAATAGAAACTTTTATAAAGAAAACAAACTGCCGATTACGTCTCCATGACTACTGAATTGCTTTTCAACTAGTTTCAAGTTAGCTTTTTGTTACTAAGAGTTGTATGCATATTTTATCGAAAATCCGCAAAAAGTGTTTAAGTTTAGTGACATTTTTGACCAGTTTTGGCTATTTTTTTTTGTATATTTTATGTTTATAATTTTTTTTTTTTTTGTAAAAGTTTAGCACAATACTTCAGCACCAAATAAATCTACATTTCCAACTTCGTACAAAAATTTAAATTTGAATTTTTTACTCAGAATTTTTAGAAAATTAAAAATAGAATTTTAGGTAGGCCGAAATGCAAGTTTCAAGACGCTAGAAAATTACGTTGATTTTTAATATTTTTTTGCTGAACTTTGCAAAAAATTGAGAATAATAAGTTTAAAATTTATTAATCAGCTGACCACAAAAAATGACTGTGGAAGTTTGAAAAAGTTTTTTGTTATTCTAATTACGATCTCTCGAATGATTTTTTTTCCTACTTGCTAACCAATAATGACAATATTAGGGCAACTTTTTTCTTTGAGCAGTCTGTTTGACGACTGCATTCTATTTTTGCTTAGTTCTTTGTTAGTATTTTTTATATGTATGTGCACCATTTTTTATTATATTTTCGCCACCAGTATAAAAGTTATTTCAAATTGTCAAAATTCCACCAGTTCGGAACCAAAAGTTCCTTTAACTATTTTTTTTCCGCTGCAAAGTAGTTATTTAGAGTCACGACTCCGGAGATTCGTTAAATTTACTCCTATTTTCGTTTTCCTATTTACACGTTGTTGGAAGCACCATCAGCACTGACATTGAATTGACCTTGCGCACTTTTAAAATAAAATAGAGGAGGGAGAGTATAAAACAAAAACAAAAACACATAAAAATCAAATGGCAGCGAGAAGTCATAAAGCTAAAAAATACAAAAGTATGAGTAAAAAGAAAAAAGGAAGATTATCAAAAGCACAATTGTCGGAAAAAGAATATGCATCTGTGTTAGTGTGAAAAAGAACAACATCAAAAATTGTTATACTGCAAAGTTGCATGCAACTTCAACAAAGCATACAAACGACCAGCAAATAACTGCAGCGTTTCCTGCCAATGCATGACACACCTACAGCCATTTGAAAGTACATATTTTAAAATTTGCTATTATTTTCTGCATTATGCTTCCATGCTTTCAATAATAGTGTTTTCCTTTGCTCCCTACAATAGAGGGTAACACCATAAACGCCTTAACTTTGCGCTGAGTTGCGAGTTCGATTGAATTGCAGTCAATTTTGCGCGTAGAAAATCCACTTACTGCTGACATACGCGGGTACAAATACATATCCATTCATTCAAAAAAAAAAAGAAAAGAAGTAAAAGAAAATCAAATAGAAGAAAGACCAACGTGTGTCTACTAATGTGACAACCAACAAGCTGAAGGACATTATCCTGAAGGCGAACTCACAACAGCAGTTCACCAAAATGATCGCTTGCCAGTGAACAATGGCGTGCGAGAAGCAGCTCTCCGTTGTGGTGTGATGGAGTGTGGGGATGCACCCCAACCATCACTTTGTATGTAGGTGGCATTATTGGCATTCAGCTTGCAAATAAAGTTGAAAGCAAACTGCAAGTGCTTAAAGGATTTCCGATAGCATTAAATGCTTGCTGTGTGGCAAACTAGAAAATATACGCACACACACACATATGTACATAAGCTTGCAGCGACACACATCAGCTCGCATTTACTAGTACAAAATTCGCGAATTACCTTGGCGCTCATCAACTTTCACTAGATTAGCACTGTGCAACTCAGTGGCACTGGTGCATAAAATGTCAATTTCTGTTGCTGCGGTACTGCATGGCGTATACGCAACGTCGCAACTTTTCTTACCTTTATGCACACGCAAGTAAGTAGGTACAGCAATAAGTAGCAGTCAATGCTCAGCTTGGCTAGTTGCATAGTTGAGTTCAACATCGATTCGTAATTTGTGTGGGTATGCAAATATTGACAGCAGCAGTTGGAAGTTATGACACTACTTTGAATTGCACATTTCAGCATTGCAACAAAGGTAAAGTCTTTTGTACAAGTATTTGATGCTGCGCATTGAAATTGAGGGGTTACATATAGCTTTGGCTGTATCTGAAGAATGAATTGGGGGAGAAGAATAGTAAGGAAATTGCTACCTTTGTCATTTAATGTAGTTTAAATTTAATGAAACTCCAAATTAATTACGCTAATTACTTTTTACTACTGAAGTTTTTAACGCAAATGACTTCAGTAAAGTTGTTGTAGTAAATCACGCTTTTTCAAATTTACTCAAAACTGTAATGGAGCAGTGATTTAATGCTTTTAATTTGAATATTTTGGCATTCAACAGGAGGGAGAAATTACATTTATTGAAAAGGCGTGCTTGCGAAGAGCTTGGGTGGCAGGCAGGCAGAAATGCGAGCCGAAAAAAGACAACAATCAAAATGTTTGAACACCGGGGCTTGTTCCTGTGGTGGTAAAATCTGGTGTTACACGTCCAGAGTATGCTTTAGATATGGTGGTCGGGGGCACTACTCCACGGTTTTGAATGCCGACATCGACGACGCGGTCGATGAAGAATAACCCGTAAAAATGTGTAGTGATGGCTTAGAGGGGGTGAGAACAGCTATAATACAGCTAAAAAAAAATTACATGCGTATGGTTCCCACTTACGGAAGAAGTAAAGCTTCATAGAAAAAATTCCATTTCCTTTTCCTTTTCCTTTTCCTTTTCCTTTTCCTTTTCCTTTTCCTTTTCCTTTTCCTTTTCCTTTTCCTTTTCCTTTTCCTTTTCCTTTTCCTTTTCCTTTTCCTTTTCCTTTTCCTTTTCCTTTTCCTTTTCCTTTTCCTTTTCCTTTTCCTTTTCCTTTTCCTTTTCCTTTTCCTTTTCCTTTTCCTTTTCCTTTTCCTTTTCCTTTTCCTTTTCCTTTTCCTTTTCCTTTTCCTTTTCCTTTTCCTTTTCCTTTTCCTTTTCCTTTTCCTTTTCCTTTTCCTTTTCCTTTTCCTTTTCCTTTTCCTTTTCCTTTTCCTTTTCCTTTTCCTTTTCCTTTTCCTTTTCCTTTTCCTTTTCCTTTTCCTTTTCCTTTTCCTTTTCCTTTTCCTTTTCCTTTTCATCTTCATTTTCCTTTTCCGTTGGCTTTACTTTTCCTTTCCTTTGTCCTTTTCCTTTTCCTTTTTTTTCTTTTATTTTCCTTTTTATTTTTATTTTCCTATTGCTATTCCGTTTTCGTTTTCTTTTTCTTTTTTGGTTTGGTTTTCGGTTTCTTTTTATTTTTAATTTTTTTATTTTACTTTTTATTTGCCTTTTTCTTTTAATTTCGCTTTTTCTCTTTCTTTTTCTTTTAGATTTTATTTTTCGTTTTCTTTTCGTGTTTTTTCTTTTCCATTTGTCTGTCGAGGCTACCGCCAAACTAAAAATCCTGCACCAAATTTGTGCGCCCTCTCGTGACATCTGTAATATTTAGTTGTTACGCCCTGTCCATCGCATTTCCTGTCAGCAAACCAGATTTAGGCACCTTTCCTGTAGAGAGGTCGGACATTCCAAGCGCATATCCGTAAAAGGAGGTCCCTGTTTCGTGTGGTGGGTCATCAAGGGATTTGGGATATTCATTGGATTTGTTTTTTACCTTACGGCTCCCAACCCCAGTGCACAATCTACATATTGCAGGGAGAGTTTTGATGTTCATTTATGTAGCGAGCCGCTTGCTCCAAGGCTGCATACGCCCACTTGTAGCCGAATGTAAAGCTTGTCTTCTCAAGATATTTTCCTCCACATTCATACTTATTGTCATCCAAAGAGTATTCAGCTTTTCTATTCACATTTTTGCCTTCAACCTCCATTCCTCGCTATTCAAGTGAAATAGCTATGGTCGCTTCCTTTTCACGAAACTTTCCTCCTCTAAAACGGTTCACCAATAAAAATTAAACACCATAGCTCCTTAGTTAATTACACTAACGATGAACGACTGCAAGACATTTTAAGTTAATCATTGCATAATGATAATGGAAATCCTAGTGAAAACACTGCAACACGCGGCGACTAATGTACTTCATTAAACTGCATACAATTGCAATAGAAATGAAGGCGAAGCGAGAATAGTTGGGGTATAAAGAGAATTAGTTGCAACCACAAACGTGATATTGGCCATAAAATTTAACAACAAATATACTAAAAATGAAAATGTGACAGAGTTAAATATGTGAATGTGTTTGGCTGGGTGTTTGTATATCCACGGATCCAGTTGCAACTAACAGCTACACGCACTCATTTGTTTTTAGTTGTTACTCATTAAAAAAAAGTTTTACTCACTAACACTCGCGCTTGCTTTAATTATCTGCTACTTTTGTTAGTTGTCTACTTAGTTTTTTTGTCCAAATGTTAATCGACTCTATTTGCTTAATGAATATAGCAACTAAGCGCTAATGAAAAAATGGAAACACAAATTAGATGAAATAAGGAAAGAAAGTGAAATGGTTTTGCAGAGATGGGCAATGATGCATTGAGTCTCCAAAGAGAATGGAATTTGAGCCGAGGCAGCAATCGACCGATCTTTTTTTGTGCTATGGTCTTTTTATTTTGAATGATCAAGTTTTACATAAAACCGATTTGAGTTTAATAGAAGCTTCAATAAACTGCTATATTCCTGCTAACCTGTACAAAACCATCCGAAGTTGGGGTAAAGATTTCATTGACGATTTCATGTATCGATAGGTCAGGTCAGGATATGATATATTTTAAAGGGGTGCATTGAGTTTTTATACTTCCACTCGGAAGCAAGTTTGTCCATTGTGAATGTACTCTTATGAGTGCCAAGAAGAAGCACATCTCCCGAACAGGGGTTATTTCAAATAGTTATTATAATGTTCCTTAAACCATTTACTGTCGCTGTCGTTATCCCTGCTGAACTGCTAAAAAAGCGATATTCCAAGTGCAAGAGAACTGGAAACTCGCATAGGACTTGATGAATAGATTCTTACTGGGGATGTGCCGGGTATCCGGTATATATCCGGAATCCCGCCTATCCGGCCGTTTTTTGGTTATCCGGTTATCCGGCCGGATACTGGCTAATATCCGACCGGATTCCGGATATCGATTATAGAGATTCAATTTAGAAATTTAACCCAGATTTTGTATTTTTGTAATCCAATTTAAAAGCGTCTAACTAGTAATCAAAGTTAACAATCTGTATATTTTTCATTACGAAAAGAAGCATTTCCGCATTATCGGGCAACTCTTTACTTTTCCGAGTTCACTGAGGAAGGTGGCGCGCAGAGATACTTCATTGCCAGTGTAAACAAATTTGGAAATTCTTTGCGGCTATACTTCCACCAAGTTAAGGGATCTTCTTGTCCGGATATAAGAGGTAGCTGCAAATATTTCTCTATTTCTAGTTCATAAATCGCTGCCTTTTTTCTTGTACGTTCGCTGCCTTGTCTACCAATCGTTTGGCTATCCATATCACTAGAAACACTAGAATCAGCATCAGAGCCGTTGGCGATTTTCTTAAAGCATTGCCAAATATCCTCGTGAGCTCGATCTTCGATGGAAGCTTTCACTATAGTTCGGCATTTTTCATATGATTCAACTGGTTTCTCCATACTAACTGATTTATAATTTCGAATTAGTTCATCAACAACCCAGTTTTTAGCTTTATTGGCGTCAGAAAAAAAAAACGAGTTTTGAAACGTGGGTCGCAAAATGTTGTAATAGTGAAGCATTGTCGTTGTTGAATGTTTAGTCCTATAATCAAGTACATTTTTTTATTAATAGTTTTTTTACGAGATAGTTGTTTATCTTTTGTCTTTGACGTTTCTCCTCTATTTCCCAAGAGTAATCGATAATCAGGTTTGCTGAAGGAAAAGTTATCGTTTTAGTACAAGATTAATAGGGACCTTACACGGGCAAATTGTTTGGTCAAACTGCGTGCATGGGTTTAGTGAAATTTTGTATGTANGGTAACGAAAAATGTCTTATTCTAAAAACGAATGGACTTTGGAATGATAACCGTTGCGATTATGAAGCGTTTTTTATTTGTGAAACGCGTTGCCCATTGACGAGCTATGACTCGCCGATTTATAGTCGAAAATGAAGGAATGCGAAAGTTCTATAAGTATGTTTTTATGATTAGCTTTAGTAAAATTGTTTTGTTTGATATTGTAAGCTAAGTAAATAGGAAGTATTAAAGTCGTTCATTGATATTTTTGATATTGGGAATAATAGTTTTTCTTCTAGTTTATTTACTTACTTATTTATATTTGTTGAAGACGAACACCTTATCTAAAGTTCAGCATACTTACATACTTACATACATGCGACAGAACGTTGCGTTGACGTCTGATCTAAAACTTCGAATGCGGCTTCGAAAAAATCATTTTCAAGATGAACGGTTGTTTGTTTTCCTAAACTAAGTAGCGGAATGATATAACTTTTTAAGGTGAAAACAGAGTGAACGCTTATTAAAGGATGAAGAGACCTTTGTGGGCACCAACAGTTATTAAATTGCAGGCCGGAGTTTGATGACTGCTTTGACACGCTTCTAGTTTTGGCAGCTAAACAAGCGGTAACCCTGTGCTGGATACCAGGCCACGGTGGAATGAAATGCAATGATGGAAAAGTAGGCACAAAAGTTTCATTTTTGTCACTTTTATTCACAGAGACACTTTCGGCACCATTCACTCAGTTTTGGCACAATCATAAATTATAGAAATTTAGCATAATATACGAATATATAACAGAAAATCATATATAACTTACAGATTCGAAAAATGAAAATTAAAATCACTTAAAATTTAAATTAAAGGGCATTATATAAAATTAATCAATATAAAGAAGAATAGTCATATAAAGCTCTCAACAATTCCCAAAAAATAATTAACCAAACAATTTAAAAAATTGTATTTATAATTTCTTGAAAATTTTCGAGTATGCAGTTTTGTAGTCCATTCAATTTCATAGATTTTGATCACGAATTATATGGAAGAAAATGCGAAAAACAACCTCCACAAGAAAATTCTAAAAAATCAAGGCTAATTTTTAGCGACTCGAAATTTCTACTTTGTTTTACTAAAATTGAACGGGCAATAAAATGACGTACTCGAAAATTGTCTAGAAATTCTGAATAAACATTTTTTGAAATTTTGTGAACTTTATATAAAGTTCGAAACCATCATTTATATGGTTTATGTTATAGAATGAACTATATTTTCATAAAAAATTAATGAAAAAATGTTTTATGAAAATAATGGCGAATATTTTTTTAGAACAAAGGGTACACTTACATTTGACACTGACTCTAGGTGTATGTGTAAACAGGTCAGAAAAGCTATATTTCAGTGCTTTTCCTCTTCTTCTTTTACTTTGATTTTACTATAATAAAAGAATAGTATCAAAAGAATATAATCAAAGAATTAGTAATTATTTCTGTGTACTTCAAAAATGCTATTTCTGAGAATACATATCTGTGGACATTTGACAAAACAACTTAAGTCTATCTTTCACCGACAACGAATATAGCATATGACGGCAAAGCTCTTTTACCGCCCGAGCAATCAATTTTATTTAAATGGAAACATGCAGTTGTTGCAAACAGAAGCATTTTTTAAAGGCTAAGAACGATAAAAAAATTTAACACTTGTTTGGAATTGCAACATTTTTCTCTTTGACGGTAAGATGCTATTTCGTATGTCCGTGAAAGACAGGCTTAAGTTATTTTGTCAAATGTCCACAGATACATATATAAGGAATAAAACCTAAGCGATTGCTCCTTCTTAAAATTTCAGATCTTTTACTCGGTTTATTCAAATAACTTTAAGAAAAAGGTGTAAAATTTTAAGCAAAAGCAATTGCTTAATTTTTACGCATACAGTCCATTGTTCTTACAAAGCCTTAAAAGGGAGCAATTTTAATTTCATTGCACATTCATCTCCTTTTCGGTACAATTTTTGCAGTCCATTAGGCACATTTTGAAATTTGGAAATTCCACCACTGACTGGAATGCTCTGGGATCGCAGACGAGTTGGCACGAGTAGGATCGAAACATTTTTGTAATCTCAGTTGGTCCTCTTCGAGAGCTACAATTACTTAGCGAGTACATTCTGAACGCAGTAAGTATTGGGATGCGGTGTCAGCCATAGACAACATTCTCTTCGACTACCCCTTCAACAGCAGGGATATTCTATTCTATTAACCAAGAAAGACATACTGCTACTCTCTGGGTTTCACATGTACCGAATAGTTAGGTGTGATGACTGAGTCAAAAGGTCGTCTCAGCCATGAAGACGATGAGATTTTAGGACACATTCTTTGTGACTGTGCAGCCTTGCAAAAGACAAATAATAACTAATTTTAAGGCTCCAACCCTCTGCCAAGGACCTTTTAGGATTCATTAGCCCTTTCAGTCCTGAAGTTGTTATTATGTTATTCAGTTTGTGTTTAGTGGTTTGTTTATTAAGTGAGGAATTTTTCAGTTAAACTTTGTTGCTTATAAGCAATTTTGATCCATAGTGCTAATGAAAATTCCTTTTCTTTAGTCATGCGTCCAGAAGAAAAAGGTTTCTCTGACAGAGAAATTAAACAAATTTTAGAGTTTGATTGGGATATTTCGACTGATGAAGATAGTGGAGATGATGAAGAAGATGTCTTGATGATGTTGTGGCGAAAGTTAAACGATATTATGGAAAGGGGAGAAAGTATTGAAATCGGTCTTTTGGAAGAAATATGTGAAGACGGGTTTTTTTTCCTGTAAGAATGAGGATGACCGTAGTTTTCTTACCAATTCATCAACTTTAAAAGCACATTCAATATTCTCAGTCAAGACACCTATGTGTAGTTTAAGTAGGCTTTGCAGCCTACGTGGAGTTATGGTTAAGTTTGGTTGATTACAACAAAGAAATTTGAAGTCTCTAAAAGTGTAATCAGCCTATGAAAACTACTTCACTCTACCTCCTCCTCTTGCTGTATTTTTTTATTTATTTTTTGAAAAAATCTTAAACTAACTAACCGGAGCACAAACTCAGATGGGTAAAAGGCATTTCTAACTAAGTGCAACAATTTTGTACTCTCTTTCTTCTGAAATACTTTGTGCGCAGCGCTAAGTATGCGTTAAGTTTCACTTAAGTCCGGTAAATGTCAAACGATGTTTACATAATCATTTTGTTGTTTTCTGTATTTAATGTAATGTAAATGGATGGCATTGTACTCGCTGGGAAAGGAAAAATATAATAATAGAAAATCATAAAAGACAAGGAGTGATAAGCAAGGCTAAGTGACAGCGCAGCAAAAACTTTTGGGTTTACATACTTACTTACTTGTTTATGTACGTAAGTTTGTAAACTGTATTTTGATATTTTTAAACGTACAACAATTGCATTAAGTGGCCTTAGACAACTGCAACAAATGTCCAGCGTGGGTATATATTAATGTACATACATACATATGCATCTCAAGAATTTATAGAGAAATTAAGTGAGCTAATAGAGTCTAAACAAATTTTTTAGTGAAAGTCAAAACTTTAAGCTTAGCAGACAATTTTACTGGGAGTCACCGAAGTAAGAAAAATGTGATAAATAGGTATTAAAAAATTTTCGGCATAGCTTCATTCATGGCTATAACAGTATCTGATGGATGCTACTTGCACTTCCTTAATAAGCGAGTGTGAAGGATTAGATTCGTGCGAATGGCATTCGTCGTATACATGCCTACTCCGGCCCGACAGATGCTACTCGCACGAATCTAACCCTTCACAGTCGCTTGTAATGACAATGCGTCGGGTACCGTAATAGCAAGGACCTTAGTAATATCCCCCTTGGCACTTTTGTAAATCATCTTAACCCTGTAGGCGCTACGGTCCTGAACGTGTGCCATCGATTCCTTAAAATTTCAGAGTTCGCATTGTAATAGTGTGGAGCAAAATCCTCGGGGTTTCCACCGTTTTGTTTTTGAATTATCTATAGGCGGTTTTTTAATCTTGATTTTTCGAATATTGTTTTTTTTTTTATTTAATAAAAAATTTGACCTCGCAGTAAAAGTTTTAAGATTTTAGATGTTTGTAGGAACAGAAATTGAGCCATGGACATTCCGGGTAATAGCAGGCTGCAGACAGGGTCCAGGCGAAGCCGAAGACGAAAAACAGTGCAGTAGTAAACATGCGAAAGTGATCACAGTGCAAGCTAAGACGAAGGCGAAGATGAAACCGAAGACAAAAAACGGTGCAGCAGTAAACATGTCAGCTTGAAACTGCGCGGTACTGTTTTCAAAGACGAATCGCTTGCTGTGATGAGTTGTTGTTTAATTGTTTGCAATTGTGAAAAATCGCGTTTTTCAGGAAATGCCTGAATTTATAAAAAAAGGAATCAAACGTATTAATTGGCGTTCTTTTTATTCAAAAAATGTTTGTCCATCTTGCCGTAACTCATAATACAAGTGGTGAAATTCCCCCAAAAATTTTCCTACACAAATTTACTTCACGAATTGTCGTGTTTTCTTTATATTCTAAACTGTATGAAATCTCTGTAAAATAAAATCAGTTCATCCGGTTTTTTTTCTTAATTTGAAAATCGTGAATCGGTTTTTTCATTTTCCAATTTTTCGAATAACTCAAAAAGCGGTTTCGGAAAATATGTGAATAATCGAACACCACAGTTTTTTTTTTTTTAAACAAGATTGAGAGTGGAGAATGAAATATCAGCCGTCCATTGTGGGAAACCATGGCCTGGTTGGTCTCTTCCTAGGGCGTGAATCGGTTTTGAGCTGCAGTAACTGCTTTTTTCAATTAGCTCTGTGCGTAATTTTTTTAACTTTTGAAATTTTTAAAAAAATATATAATATAAGGCCATGGACTGGTCTTCAAATGTTCATTAACTGCACTCTCACTTTTGTTGTAAGACGTAAATTTTTCGAGATACAGGCCCACGAAATTTTTAATTTTTATTAGGTTAAAAGGTATAAAGTAATTGTCATAAAACATATCTCATTTTTAATTTTTGGTACGTCATTTGTTCAAGCAGCCTATAAAAAAGAGAAATAAATTTTTATGTGGGGAGTCACAAGGCTGGAAAACTTCATCCCGGTACCTACGCGAGAGCAGACGCTGCTGACTTCAGTGGATTATTACTCTGATAAAGTTGAAGTGGCCCCACTGATGCGTTCTCTCTTCCTGCCGTGATCTAAGGCTGCACACAGGTTGGTTAAGGCACCACGGCGCGCAGCCAGCACGAAAGAGGACGTGAATATAGTTACGCAATTGTAATTGCATATTTAGACTATTGAGCATACCGCATGCTGAGCATAGCACAACAAATATTTATGATCAAAAGTACACAACTCAGTAGCACGAAATAAAAAAAAAATGAATATCCTTTAGAAATGGTCATTTTGTTATTTATTTGCGAACGACACAATATCTCCCCACTTAAATTTAGAAATATTACATTATATCACTTCGTAAGTACATGTTTGCCTCTTTCCAAATATTCTTTGTCTTCAACGCGTACTGTTTATATGTACAACTCCCTACTTTCACCAAGTTATGTATGTACAATCCTTCCCACACCCACCCACCCATTTACTTTCTCGGAAATTTGTTACAGTTTTTTTTCGCTTTTAATTAATTTATGAAAACTTTGCCGTCGCCATTCGGTGTGCATTGAAATTTTTTCCATTGCATAATATTGCAAATTTGCAACGAGCTACTTTATTTTGCGTTTCGCTTTGACTGCTCAATATCCTTCAGTAAATCTTCATTCGCTTGCGTTGGTTGCCACAATTTAGGGTGCGTCCCTAATGCGTCTCAATGCATTTCGTGATTCAACCAATGGCGTTGCATTTTACTTTATTCTTATCTATTATATTTTCTTTATGCTATACTGTGCATTTATATGCATGCATGTATGTATGTATGTAGAAATATATTTTTTATGCTTTTATCGCGTTACTATCTTTAATGATGAGAATGGAAAATGTTAGACTTTATGAAATTAAATAGCGTTGTGTTGTGTAATTCTACGGAGATTTCATTTTGCAGATAATGTAGAGTGATTGGTGGAAAGGACTGTGTAGTTTTGAGGGTGCGCAAGACCTGATTGAAATCCTAATCTGATTTTTTTTTAAGAACTGTCTGATGAGCAACAGGGATCAGAACTTGTTTGGATTCATTTGGATAATATTTTACCATGCTGTAAAAAGCAGGGAATCTATCGGGAGAACCGGAATCATACTGCCCTAACTACCTTCTAAATACGTTATGGCGAAACTAATACAAAACCCTTTTTTTGGAAGGTTGACTCCTTTTATCAAAAAACGGATTGTCAGAAATCCAATTTGGGTTTCTCCAATTCCACTCAAAACTATTTAGAATCGCAAGACTTAGTGGTATCAACAGCTGGAAAAGCAACACGGAGCAAAAGCTGGAAAGGAGGTTCAATTCAGTATTGCGCCATCGCAGCAATGGATTGTTCAAAGTCATCTCACAATAATTATGCTCATCCTAATAAGTGATGTTGAACAAGTTTTGAAGTGAAGTTTTCGTTTTATATTTCTCTCTCTTTCCGCAACTTGCTGGTCTTGCTCATGATCTAGATTAAATTAGATTAGATTTAGGGGAGGAAACAGGTTCCCTAGCTACAGCGGGCAAGTATGATCTATTTGAGCAAACCTCTCGTGAGAGCTTCACAGTAGCACATGATGCGCTCTGCTTTCTCTAGTTTTTTGTGATACAACCTACCCTAATCAGAGTTAAAAACTCTTTGTTTGACAAGGATTTTGATTGCGCTGCAGTGATCATTAAGAAAACCCATAACAATTCTAACTTCATGCCTACTAAGGTGAAGGAATGTTTCGGTTCTCCTTTTTGATGTTTATAGGATGAAGAACTCAACCATCTGTTTCCTTTCGTACTTGTCCAGTTGCGATTCCTTTTGCACACACATAAAATATTTTCGCCCAACGATCGTTCATAGCAAACCAATAAAGGTCCCAGGACCTACATATGTATCCATGTGCAGTATTTTTTCAGATGACCGGGGAACCCAAATCCGCTTCCTGGACGCGATAAATATTAAAATCGGACGGCAATCCCACACCAAATTTGAGCTAACCTCATGCTCTTTCAGAGCGATTAGCACCGTTGTATTTGAAGATGTGTTTTTGGTCGCCCAATTTTCTACATACTGCCTCAGGCTTAGTTCAATGGCATGCAACTCGGACTGGGAGTTAACTTGCCCTATGGGGTTGTATGACTTACACTCCAGCTCCGACGCCGTGGTCAGTCTTGTAGCCGTCCCGGAGTTTTGGCCGTTCGCTGTCTCAGTTGATACTGTTACTATAACGGACACATGACTCCACGCCACGAACATACAGAGTATAGCGAATTCGGCATTAATTAATTCTACTATACTCGACCCAGGTTGGTCCATCGTTAGCGGAAGAATGCAATAAATCAGAGTATTTAGAATTTAAAATCGGCACTGTATTAGTTAATAAAATTATGTACTTGAAGTACGTAGAAGTAGTTATCGACGATAGGTTAAGCTTGCGACAAAGCACAGATTACGTTACTCAAAAAGTCTAGAAAATTAGTAGTTCCTTGTCGAAAATGCTTCCAAATGTGGGTTCTCGAGGAAGTAATCTGCTCCCATATGCGCTGTGCTCATATTACCGAACGTACATACATATGCATATGGTTTTATTGGTAAAGACTAGGTGCCCTCTGAGTGATCAGTGCCGAAACTACATTTGTTTTGAGCGGCAACTAACTGGCGATTTTTATTTTATATTTTTTAGGCATACAGCATGTATAAACCAAAGTTAAGTTCTAAAAAAAAAGTCTAAACTGGAAAAATCCCGAAAAACTAGTCCTGAAAAAATTAAAAAGAAAAAACTCTAAAAAAGTTCGGAAGCAAAACAATTTCACGTATCAGGCACCTCAATTCGGAGAGCACTTGAAGGCATGGTGTTTGGCTTGGTGAGAAAAAAATCTTTGAAAAACTCTGAGGTCTTTATCTAACCGGACGAATAGCAATGAAAGACTGGAAACACTTTCTGTGATGGCATCTCTTCGAGAAGTTCGAGATAAAATATGTTTAAAAAAGTGAATCACTCTCCACCGAGTTCTTTAATGCCGCGTTTTAAAACGAAATACTACGAGGCAAGAATGTAAACTGCTGTAATTATTTTTGAAAAAAATTAGAGCGTTAAACCATACTAAGCGTTTTACAAAGTGTCGACTCTCGCATCACTACGTCAAGTATTTCATTGAGTAGCGGATTTGTGCACAACAATTTGTCCAGAGTTATTGCTTTGTTGTGTTGCGGTACGTGGTTCGGGTTTTGCTTTTGCATCTAAAATATTTAAATAATTTCCTATACCATATAACTCAATTAAAGTTTCAAGAGAGAATTCTTGACGCCACCAACAACGACGTCACTCTGGACGTCAGTCCGGTTAAGTGCAGAAGGACCTGAACTTGGTACGAATAACTTTCGCAATTTCGCCAAGGATGTGGGCATTTGGCTTAGTTTGAAAGAAGAAGTTATGCACTGAGAATAAGAAAACAATAAAATTCTGTGGAAATAAAAATTTAATACATTTATTCAAAATATTTATTCAACTTAAGCTTAATTATAAACAACTATTTTATATGTATACTTATGTATATATTTAATGCTACTGGAAAGAAATCAAAAATAATGGTACATAGAGTTACAAAAAATAAAATTATGGTACAAGAGTTAAAAAAAATAAAATTTCCATAATGGTGCAAATAAATTTAAATAAAAAAATGAATGCTGAAAGCGCGTTTATAAATAATTGTGAATGATGCTTAAATATTTACTCTATGCAAAGAATGAGTATTTTTCAGAATTAAAAAAATAATTATCCTTAACCACAGAAAGGCAATTTGTTTATTAAAAAATATATTCGAGTTACTTCGCTAAACTTGGAGAAGCCTCAAAAACTTCGAAAATTTACAAATTNAATGAATGCTGAAAGCGCGTTTATAAATAATTGCGAATGATGCTTAAATATTTACTCTATGCAAAGAATGAGTATTTTTCAGAATTAAAAAAATATAATTATCCTTAACCACAGAAAGGCACTTTGTTTATTAAAAAATATATATATATGTATATATACTTCGCTAAACTTGGAGAAGCCTCAAAAACTTCGAAAATTTACAAATTTTTACAGAACAACCAAAATTTGTATTAAAAATATAGCACTCCAACTCTACATGCCCAACGGTATTTAGTTAATCTATTTATTTTTTTTCGTTTATCGCAGTAACTTTTGAGGGAAGAATATTGTTGTCAAGTTTCAAAAAATTATAAAAGGCATTTGAAAATCAGCTAGAAAAAATTAAAAATTAAAAAAATTAACGATATTCTATTCAATTAAAAAGTGCTACGCTTAATTTTTTCTCAAGCATTTTAAAAGTAATAGTTTCCCGATAAGAGTTTGAAACATACACTCACGGCAAAAAGTATTAAGCAGCAATTTTTATTTTTTAACGCATTTTTTTTTTTATTTATGGTTCATACAACCACAAAAAAACAAAAATATAATTTAAAAATTTTGTGCAAAACTCGGGAATAGTCAATGAGTTTTCATGTAAATTTTGAACTTTTTAATCAGATTTTTTTGAGTACCAAGTTTGTAGCCCATTAAATTAAGTGGAAATTCAAGTTTAAAGTGGCTAAAAAAATTGCGTGGATTTTTGAGAACTCAAATTTTTGAGAATAGAAAAATCGTGAAAAAATTGCCAAAAATCAACGGCAAGCGCTACAAAACTGCATACTCAAAATTGTTTGCATATATTGTGAAAAATTCTCTATGCCAATACTTTTCCCCGTGAGTGTGATATTTCAATTAAAGTTTAGAAAAAATATTTTTTCTATAAATGTTTGTTTAACAGATAATTTCCACTGCGATCCCTAGCATTAGGATAATTTTGCACATCCTTTGCACTTATAACTACTTGCAATTTATGCTAATTGTAAACACTTTCTACCTATTCCTAGTACCTATTTATTGTCTAGATTTGCTTATGTATGAAACTAACCACATTTTTCTTCTCGCAATTGACTTTATAGTTAGCGGCTTCCTTGCACAAAAAATTATGAAAAAAACAACAGTAGTTAAATTAAAAAAAAAATCGATAGGTAGTTCTTTCCGTACAATAGTCCCCAGTTCGGAACCGGCAAAGTGCATAGTTCAGTGACGTGTCATTGAGGTTTGAGACCCGGCTTCATTTCTAGCCTCGACTAATGCCGGCTATTGTCGTCGTCATCATCATTTGTAGTAGTGGCCGCCATATTGATATGTTGGCGGTTGCTGCGCGCCATTCGGATAGTACAAGTTGTGATGCGACGAGGAACGCATTGGCGGATGTGGGCGGTAGACATTGACGGCGGCTGGGGAGGAGTTAGCATGCGTCGGCACATAGGCTGCACCATCATCTCGGGTGGTGGTGGCATAGCGGCGTGCACAACGCTCTTCAATATTCGATGGCGGCCAACGTTGGTAGTGGCGTGTGGAGTCCTCTGACGAGCGTCGACGATGGTAACGTTTCACGGAGCTGCCTGCTGTCGTTGTGGGTGGAGCAGCGCTCAACTGCTGATGATAGCTACTATCGTCGCCACTACCAGCGCTATGTGCCGTCGCTGCAGCTATAGAAGGACGATAGTTGCGACGCGCGCGTTCATCTAGCGAGGAGGGAGGCGTGCTGCGTTCGGCAGCAATGCGCGACACTGGTGTATCGACTATATCATCACCGGTGTGCGTGGGTTGGCGCCGTTGCATGTGCATGAAGTCAGCAGCGAAATTATCGTAGGCGCGCATGCCCAGGGCGCTACGTTTGCGCTGTTCCTGTTCTACGTCGAGACGTGCGCGCCACTCCTGCGCAGTCACCTGTTGGCCGTAGAGGTCAGTGTGTGGCTGGAATTGTGACTGTGAGTTGGTGTAAAGGTTGTGGTAAGAGGAACGACGCCAGCCCTCTTCGTAGCGACGGCGTGTGTGCTCATCTTCGAGCGCTTGGCGGCGTTGTGAACGGCTTGAGCTGCTTTCAGAAGAATCTTCGCCCGAAGTGCCGATACCCAAATCCTTTTCATCGCCGTAGGCTTTGTAAGGTGTGCCGAGAAAACCCTTAGCAGGGCCGTAGGGACCTGGCAGCCCCAGCGGGGTATGCTGTTGCAGATAGTAGGAGTTTAGCTTGTCCATGCTGGACAACTTCATCGGACTCTCAACATCTGCTACCTCATCGCTGTCGTTGCCCAAGTCTGTGCCCGACCATGTTTGCCACGAACCGGGTCCAAAGAGCGACAATAGCACAGGCAACAAGAAAAGCCCATGCATGGCGCCAAAGAATATCACAAGGAATACCATCTTAAAGAACACCAAGAAAATGTAGCTCTGCGCGAGCAAAAGCGCAATTATGCCTAGAATTGTTGAAGTCGAACCCTGCACGATCGGTAAACCGAGTGAGTGTAGTGCCTCGCGTACACGCGCTTTCGGACTGCGCTTCTTCGACGACATGTAAGTGTAGCAAATATGCGCTGTAAAGTCCACCGAGAAGCCAATGCACATAATCAGATTTATCATGGATATCGAGTCGAGATTTACATCCCACAAAGCCATGTAGCCAGCGACGCCCAACTCAATGGAAATAATCGAAAAGGCGACCCACAACGAGCAGAGTATATTGGGGATGAATATGAAGGAAATGATCATCATAATAATCGCGCCAACGATCATTGACTGCACGGATGTCGGGCGCACAAGTTCGAACTGATCGAAGAACACAAAGTACGGATGAAATATCGAAGCATTCAAGGGTGAGTCCTTACAAATCTTGCGCAGATCGCGTACCATTTCCTTCTCGTGGTTAGTGTCGGTGATGTTGACTGCTTGTATGAGAAAGCGGGAGGCAATAATGCGCGTGTCATCTTCGTTGAACTTAACATCGAGTGAGAAGGGATTGCCAGGGAAGAGCCAATGCTCTTTTACTGCATCTATAAACGATTGTTCATCATCGATGGTTAGGTTGAGATAGTCGTTATTGCGGTCAACGAATGAACGGAACGAACGTATCCACGATTCTGTGTAAAGTGACGAGGTTACATACGAGGTGTTCTCGAGTGTGCGCGTCAGCTCCTCAATCTGATCCTGCACAATGGGATCGGAATAGTTTAGATCGCCAGTGATGATAACCTGTGCGTCAGAAAAAATTGTGGCAGAGAGTTAAGAAAAGTTTCGAAAAGAACTGAAACAAGCGTGACTTACCTGCATGCGATATGGAAATTCGCGATAATACTCATCTTCACGATCGAAGAACTCTACAGAGTACGAATCAGCCTTTGACAGCTTACGACGTTCCAATCCCTCCTTGATCTGTGTGAGGCCGTAGCAAGCGCCGGCTAAATATGTCGCGAAAATAAGTATGATGAAAACTTTGCACCATTTATTATTGATAACAGCGGCCAAGTGATCCTTGAAGAAGGCCATGAGCATGTGATCTTTATTATCAACGGGATTATCGGGATCGTCACGATTGATGCCACCAGCCATGATGGCTTTGTATAAGAAATTGCGTTTCTCTGTGTGGGATAGAAATAAATTGATAAGAAATAAGAAACAAAAAAATATTGAAAAGGAGAAGAGGCGGCTCAGCTTAGAACAACTTAAAATAAAGCATAAAATTAAAAGGAACAAAAAGAACTTAGGTAAGCAGGCAAGAAGTTGCCAAGCTTNGAAAAAATATTGAAAAGGAGAAGAGGCGGCTCAGCTTAGAACAACTTAAAATAAAGCATAAAAATAAAAGGAACAAAAAGAACTTAGGTAAGCAGGCAAGAAGTTGCCAAGCTTTGGTTCGATAAAAAATGCTGCAATTTTCTTAAACGTATGTGATTGAGTGCGCAATTATTTCTATTTCTATTTCTTCTTCTTTTGCTTTTATATTTTTTATTTCTTTCTTTTGCTGCCTTTACTAACATTGACCTAGAAAATAATTGTGTACTGCTTTGAGTTCACTGAATTCACTAACCCATTCTACTCTTTAATGCAACACAACAATTGGCCGCAATTCGTCGATCACTGCTGCTCTAATAACATTATTATTTACTTATTCTTGTTGTTGTTATTGCTATCATTGCACAGGTGCATTGCACATTGCATGCTCTCCCACTTTTGCTCCCCATACGTGCAAGAGTTACGCCAGTTATGTTGGCCACTAAACATCCATCGCTCGCAAAATGGTTGTCTGATCAAGACAGGCTTATTATCAGACATCTAAGGCATGCAAGATCACGAAGCTCACTAGGCTTTGGTGTATTTATTTTGCTATGTATTTACGAGTATTGAGCAAGTTTATTATGTTGAGGTTAATTGAGATTTCGAGATGGAGTTGTAGTTCTGTTGCAGTAGCACGTATGAAAGTATTAGGAAATGGGTTGTCTGATAGGCGTCCACAATTAAGTACATACATTACACGTACACACGTCCGTTTGTAAGCAAGTGAAAATATTCAGGTAATATAAACTGAGCGGAAAATTAATTCTAACAAAAAGTGAAATGCGAACTAATGGGAAATTGGAGATTAATTTAGGCCAGAGCAAAGAAAATGAGTGGATTTCCTTAGGTGTATATCTAGTGTTTGGCGCAAGCAGTTGCATACAAGCCTCGCAATTGAGTATTGAGAGGGGACCTGGTCTTTTCAATTCTGATATTTTTAATAATTTCTTAGGTTAAGTTAGGTATTTTTTTGTAGAGCTATTTATTATTATTATGGGACATATGCACCACGACCTCGGAAGTGAGCTATGATGCGTAACTTTCCGCCCATTATGAAAAGGCTTTTAATGTAGCCTAGTACTTTCAAGGACGTTTTGTGCCAAATTTCAAATGGATTAAGTCTAGAACCACCCAAGTGAACTAATCTGCGCCTAGAAAAAGCGTCACAATCACAGAGAATGTGCTCGGGCGGTTCTTCGTCCAGCTCACAAAAGCGACAGATGTTTGTTTCTGAAAGATGCATTTTACTGAGGTTATGGCGAAGGGCACAATGTCCCATGTAGTTGAGTAGTTTCTTTAAAGCGTCTTTTAAAGGGCAGATAAACCGTTTGGCTTGTCTTTGCCCTGTACATTCCATCCAGTGTCGGATGAACATTTTGTCGACCCGGTTTTGGCGGTTTTTCAGAAAATTTTCTCCTATTTTCGTTCAGTATGCATTCCTTCTACACTTCACAAATGCCTTTTCATGGTTAAAAAAAAAAAAACAGAAATCAAAGAAGCGCCTGACGTCATTCGAACCCGACACCTTCAGAAAGCTAACAAATACTGGCACGATCCTCTGTATGCTCAGTCTCTGCTGACTACGTATACACGCTTTCAAATGTTCAGCTTGAGCGAATAAAATACAATTATTCTATTCAACAATTTTTATTGAGCTTGAGGCCGTTTTTAATGAAAAACTTATTGTGGAAAAGCAACAATAATTTGAAAAAATGGTGGAAGTGAACAAAAACAAATACAATTATTGTTTCAAATACCATCATCACTTTCGAACGTTTTCCGGATACGAAAATAAATGAAAATTGTAGTCGTTTTCTGTTCATTTCCGGATACGAAAATTGCACTTTTTTGGAAACGTAAATGAACGAAAATTGTAGTCGCTTTCCGTTCACTTCCGGATACGGAGAATTGTACGAAATCGCACTGTCGACAAAACTTACATTTTTCTGCTGGGTGGGAAGTCATTGTTTTTTTTTATCGCCGTTTGAATTGGCGTGGCAAATAGCCCTGACTGCTGGCTATTTTGCAATGAACAGTATTGTCAAGTAAAAGTCAGGGGCAAAAAAGAAATAGATAAATTTAATTTTCATTAAGGACCTAAAAAGCAAACACATTTTAGCTCTTTCCTCCAGTTCCGCTCCAGCCAAAATCCTTTGCTCCTTGCTTCTTTGCTCCGCTCCGCTCCAAAGAGCGAAGGTGGTCCCACACTAATTTGGTTTATATCCAATCATTGGATCATGAAGAAATTAATGGTGATCTTAAATTTTATATGGTAATTGCAGTCGATTTTGTTTTTTGGTGAAAAATTACTTGTTTTATATAATTTCTGCATGCGTGAATACCCAAAAAATCGGACGGTTCAACAGTGGCTAATAGCACTCAATCAAATGCCAATCAAGCGCTACCCCAGTAGTAGGTTTGTGTTGTAATTAGCAGCTGAGAAGCATACAATAAAGACAGAGAGCGATTGCAAGACGTATGCTTAAAAAAAATCACGCCGGAAGAAGACAAAACACAAATAAATGTAAAGACTAAAAAAACAGGTCCAAACACGAAATTGCAAAGTAACTCGAAGGCAAAGTCCAATAAACAAAAGATTGAAGCAACAAACCGTCGGCTTACATGGAGGCTAACAAAGCAAAATGAAAAAAAATAGTTTGAACGCACTATGTAGAAGGCAAAGCAAATTAAAAAAACTAATAAATACTTAAATAAACAAAAAAATAAAATAAATAAAACTAAAAGTGATGTCTACAAACGAAATGCTAGTCGTCGCAGCGGCAATTTAATGAACCATGGATATGGCGAAAATGTGTCTTGACAATTTAACAGTCGCTGCCGCAGTGATAATAAACGGCAATACATGTTTATGGTTGTTGTAGCATGCAGCAAAAAAATTTGACAAAAAATTTGAAAACTTTATACGAATATTACTGCTTCACAGTAAACACAATAAAAATATGTATAGCATTAAGCCTACATGTAATTTTAGCGGATTGTGAAAGTTTTGAGCAGCCGCAGTCGGATTGTGGGTCGCATGCAGTAGGTGGCATAGTAGCAAAATAACAATAACACAAATACCACCATTCGGAATAGCAACTACAACCACATACTACAAGAGCTAATTCGTTTTTTTTCTTCGTACATGCAAGGTTATTACTGCATATTCACAATTCCCAGTTAAACTTACCTTTTATAGCCACCGACATTGCCTGCACTTTACAACCGAAAATCGCGTGCAAGTTGTGTCGTTCCCTATAGCCAGATATTGCCATGCAGGCGGCGAAGAAAGTGATGTGCCAAACGAAAGTGAAAACTACGGCAAATACCGAATAGGTGCAGAAAATCTGCACCGAACGGAAAGGGCTAATGATGCCAATCCAAAATGAGAACAGATCGGTGAGTGAGGTAATGGTGATCGAGACGGCTGCTTCGGACATCATATGACCCATGCGCTCGGCAACGGGCATTTTGGCGGGTGTACGACGCCAACCGGCCAACATGACGAAAGTGTCGTCAATGCCAATGCCTTGTAGTGGGTGAGAAAAGAAGTAAGACAAAATTTAATTTTGTATGTACATTATAGTGCATAACTTTCCTTAAAAAATTGGTACCGTTTTTCGATCGCAATTAAAAAATTTATTATATTTTAAGACCTCCGCCGAAATATTTTGGAAAAATATTAAGATTATAACGTAAATCACTAATTACACTAATTTGAAATTAAGTTTTTATAAAAATTTTTCTACAAAAACACCTCAGATCATATGTAGGATAACTGAAGCTTGAAAGGTCTGCATCCCATTTTTTTTTAATTTTTGGATGTATTTTCAAAAGGGTCCCTCTCACCTATATAATAATATTTTTTTTTCCTAATATTTGCCAGAAGTCTTTAAATATAATAAATTTTATGATTCCGGTGGAAAAACCGCTACTTGTTTTTTGGTGATGCACCTTAATGTACATATGAATGTATGAATAGTTATGTGTGTGACACATTAGTATTGTTTTGTTTTTGTTTTTGCTTCTCACCAATCATCAAGAAGGGCGCTGCCAAATTGATACCAATAAATTCAATGCCACAATACATGGCCAGTCCGAAGGCCGCGCAAGTGGCCATGATTGCCGAGACGTTACCCATTAGACCGAGCCATGGTTTCGAGCGTACGGCATCGCCCATCATGCAAGTGATGACGCTGTAAATTAAGTGAAACGTAAATAAAGAAACAATAAATACTTATCTATTTAGTAAGTAACTAAGAATATGGAAACTGATACGCGGGAGGTGATGAGTAGCTTGCTAACTATCTAAAAATAATTACTGGCATCCAAAGTTTGTGTACTTGAGTAAACAAAACTGCTCTCATAAAAACTAACTGTTCTCACTTTGTGACTTTCTGAGTTATTTTGCACTAATATTTTACTATAAAATACAAGTAGGACATACATAACAGACCTTTAAAAAATTAATCCAAAAAAACTGTTCTCATTTAAATTTTTTTCCCGATAAAAAAAGCATACCTATAAAAAGTTTCAGGGAATTGTCTACCAAACGAAACTTAAAACGAAGTGAAAATAAACTAGAAAATCCAAGCACCAAAAAGTGTTCTCACTTTTAAAAATGCCTTGAAATGCAATTTTAACTACATACAAACACAATTTTTAACCATTTCCAATGTCCGGCTACTTTTAAAGAGACGAAGCTACAATGATTCATTAGTTAACGTACAAATAAACTGTTCTTAGCCCCAATTATAGAAAAAATACCCTACTTACATCACCATGTATGTGTTTATAAGGATTTTCATCTGCTTAAAAGCTGTTGATTATAAATATAAAATTATGTGAGTGTATTTTTGTTTAACAAGAAATTGATATTAAATAAGCTGAGCCTCATAAAAAAAAACTACTTGGAAATGAACTGGCTCAGTCAATGATTTTGATAAACCCATATAAAAATGGGGTATTTATATATTAAATCCCTATACCAATATGAAAAAAGCTGACAACGGTTCATTTTAAAATAAACATTAAATCAACTGTTCCCAGGCTCAGCAAAGCGGCTCAACTTCATGTCTTCCAAAAAACGATCCAATGCCCAATTGTTTTTAAATTCATAAAAAATTTCGACATAAACTGTTCTCGGGTTGAAAAAGCCCTACTTAACTGTTGTTTTGTAAAAAAATATAGATTATGATCACAACTACAGGTTTATGCTTTAAGTGATGTGATAAATAGTCTACCTACACTTAGCAGCTAAAAAATATTCAATAACTTGTTCTTATATAGTATTCAAATTTATTTTAAAATAAAAAAAGTAATTATTCTCACCAAAAAATACTCTAGATAGCGGAATGCCAATAAAACGAGTGGTGGTAACATTTTGAAGGCTCAAAACTAATCTAGCATACGAACTGTTACCAGTTGAAAATTATTGCTTAATGAACTTTATTTGTGCGCAGAAAGTTAAACGAATTTTTAAAAATATAAGAAAGGCAAAAACCTAAAAAAATTGTTTCATACGAGTTTTGCATCTGCCCAGAAGCTTTGACAGTTGCCGTAAACGCATATTTTTGATCATTAAAACTTTTATTCTGGCCAAGGATAATTTAAAATTAACAGTTTCTCCGGTCTCATGAATTTGGGGACTGGGAACAGTTTTGCAAATCACTACAGCTATTTAAAAACATACAGTTAAAGGACGCACATGCCCATACTAGATTATACCAAGTGATCGCATAAAATTTTAGGTTGGGAACAGTTTTACACGTAACTGCATCCATTAAGGAAANCCAAGTGATCGCATCAAATTTTAGGTTGGGAACAGTTTTACACGTAACTGCATCCATTAAGGAAATTCAATTCGCTAACATATACACTCACATTTTTTTAATAAAATTTAAACTTAGGTTGGGAACAGTTTATAATTAAATGCTTAGAGAGAATAACAACAGTTTTTGGAAAAATGTCGCACCATTTAATGTGTTTAATATTGTCTTATCCAATTCATACACAAGCTGGAGAAAATGTTTAATCAACGGATGCCGTCTACTATCTTAAAAATATAACATGCATATTTTTTTTATCGAATATTACGATTTTATTGAAAACAATTTTGTAATTTTTTTTGGATTTGATTTCATTTCTTTTTACTTACCTAAAAAGCGCCATTAGCGCAAATGTTGAACCAAAATATGGCACAACGGTACGTGTATTCTTCTCTAACTCATGATCCAAAGTACGTGAGGCGAAATATGCCACGGAAATGTGTTTAAAGAGGCCGGAATTTTCAGCTTTTCCCACAACTTTCAAGAAAGTCTCCTCCCATTCGGCACCTCTGCAAAAGTTATGCAAAGAAAAGTTATTAATAATAATTTGCATACACTTTAGGTACTTGAACTTACTTTGCATCTTGCCGCTTAGTGTCTGCAGTCACAAAATAAACTAATTGTATAGCCGGTACACTCAAAATTATATTATCCTCTGTCAACTTTGTGCCGCCAAAGAAGACCGGGAAGGCATGTGCATCCCAAGTGACCGGATTAAACATGATGGGAAAAGTGAGATTCAGTTCGCCGGATTCGATCTAAAAGGAATTTATAAAGGATAAATGAGCGATGACAAATAAGATCTTTGTATTTAATAAAATTTTACTTTTTCAGAATAAAAGTTAAATTTTTACTTAATTTTTTGCTACTCACATCATCCATTATAAAATCTAAATTCAATATATCATTCTGAAAGCATTCATTCTCCCAGCGCGCACAGGCATCTTTGTACGTGAATAATTCACCCTCATACTCGACGGTCGCATTCTGTATGAGGTCATCCAGATGTCGCAATTCTTGGAAGATCTCACGACGCAGCATATTTTCATCGCCATCTTTGGGTATGACAATGACACGTCCGAAGCGACCTGAAAGAGTGCGGGAAAACAGGAGAAGAATGTCAATAAGAAAGTCGGTACGAAGGTAATTGTTATAAGTGTTAAGTTTCGTAATTCAATACAACATCGAAATTTTGGTTAGCTTTAGGTATCAGTAATACGAAAACATTTAGAATCTGTAACTGTACATGGAAAAGTGCTATTAAGAAAGGTGTTTCAATGGGAACAGTTAATAAAAATCTGTTCTCACTTCTCAGTTTCCTTTAAAGGATGAAAACTAGCACTTCCAATATTTACGAGGTCAGTCCTTGGTTGGGTACAGTTTTTGAGAACTATTCCCACCTACAAAAATATTGGAAATAAAAATATATATATATTTTAGAACATAAATTATATTTTATAGCCATTTTACTGTTGCATCTTCCTACTTAATACCTAATATTGGATGAGAAAAATATAAAAAACCCTACTTTTACTGGTAAATTGATAGAAATTAAAGTAAAATATTAATATGTATAAATTATTTATTTATTTATTTAGTATTAAATGATTTAAATTTTAAAAAGTATAATTTCTTGTACTGCTCCAACATGTTTGTAATTCGTCTCAAACGTACGTATTTAACAAGACTGAATTATTGCTCTTATTATATAAGCTTATAGTTCAGCATTTAATTTTATTTTAAAAATCATTTGGTCATCCTGATTTGGCTTTCTAATCTGTTCATTTAAAGGTCACATTTCTACACCTTCAACTCAAAACAAATTTGGCTCACAACGCCATCATTTATTATTGGTATTAAGTATTATTATCATTTTGAAAAAAAAAATATGAAAAAAATTAAACAATTGTGCGCTTCAAATAATAACGACAAATAAATTTAAATTGAAAACAATTCTATGCTGCGTTGACTGACCAAATTGAACTCTACACAACAGCACGAACGCCAACAGGGACGTGACAATAATTTCAAATTTCAGTCATTCACTCGCACTCTACAGTATTTGCTTACGAATATTTGCTGCACTGGGAACAGCGAAGCTATTACATTAGTTTTTTGTTTTTTTTTTATTAAAACGGATAAAAGCGGGAGCTTCATACAGAAAATGAATAGGAGTGCTTTGCATCAAAGTGCGTTGATAGAATTGTTCAACCATATTTTGCTGTTAGCACATTTTGTCTTAAATTAGTTTGATAAATTTGCACGATAGCTCTTAGTTTTGTTTTATTAAAGAAAATAATTGTTCCTGTAGTTCGCTTATTGGCACTTCTCACAAAGTGCAAAGACTATCACGAGGCATTCAAATAGTTTTTAAAACAATTAGTGACGCCACTAAGATTTCTTTCGCCATTTCGACCGGTCTGTGGCCTACATGTCTAATGACTTTTTGTATTTTTAAATAAAAAAATCTAAATACAATTTAGTTTTGCTCATATTGATGTTGGCATATGTCCAATGAGTCAGTCGTTGCCAAAACTCTAAGTGTCAATGTAATTTGTTGTTTTGTTTTGTCAACATATTTGGTAGGTGCAAGTACGTATATACTATATATATTTGGTAGGTGCAAGTACGTATATACTATATATATATAAAATATATATTTACGGGAAGTTTGCGGTAATATTATTAACAAAATTTTGGCGCTTACATTTTTGAAAAGTATTTGGCAGAGCTTGTTCTCCAATGTGTGGTGTGCGTCCTGATGTTATCATACAAATGTAGAGACGCCTCTTCGTACACCCCTGAGTCTAGGGTATCTTTGCAAGGCAATTTCGAAAAGATTTTTTTTTGCCGAACAAAGGATCGCATTTTTAATTATTCGTCATATTTTCAGCATTTATGTACAGTCGAATCTTACAGTCTGATATATCGGTGTGTTTGTCTTGAGAACACAAACAGTTTGTTCCGAATTTCATTGACCTCACGTATTCCGTTCCGATACTTTCTCACTAGATCTAAATTCCTACAACCCTAAGATACCACGCTAATGTCAATAAATCATAGCTCGCCAAAATTATTAAACTTTTGCTAAGGAAGTACTTTGATTATCCTAGAAGAACTATTTAAAAAATAGTGATTGTCGATTGTAGGTGTCACCGAAAAATGTAAAAAAGCGACCCCTATGTTCGGTTAAAAAAAAAATTTCTTCGAAATTGCCTTGCAAAAATACCTTAGACTCAGGTGGCAGCCGCAAATCTCTTAAGGAGATGGCTGAGTCATTTCGCCCAAAGATGATCTGGGTTTCAAGACACTGTGACATTGAAGGCAGCTACAAGGCCATTGAGCTGGCGCGACTTGGCACCAAACTCCCTATTGAGGATATAAACGAGAAATGCAGGCAACTTATTTCTCACTAAAGTAGCGAACGACAGATGGCATGACGAAATTACCTGCAAAACTGGCAGGAAATATGGCGGGCGCCCAGCGCTAAATGCATTGGCCAACTACATAGCTTAAATAAGCAGAATATCAGTTTGTTAGTATTTGTTCCCTGTTGGAAATGGAACAAATTTAAAAGCGATTTAAAAAGTACTTATTTACGAATTACAAGTGGCTGGATTTAAGCAAATAACTTTATTAACATGGCCTTGTCCTAGGAGACATTCAAGTACCCGACTCTGCATTTTATTTCAACTAATTTAAAATGAATTTGGTTTAAAGAACTTCTAAGTCGGTATTTTTCGTTTGAATATACTTTCATTCTGCACTTCACAGACGCTTTTTCATAGATCCATCACACAAATTGTTTATTGGGGTAGAAAGAGTATCAAAATTCGAAACATTTACTCATGATTAGTTGATTAAAAAAATCACTTGTCTGGGTTATAACAGGGCACTGCCTAGTTGGCAGACATGTCTATCGACTAGGCGTATGATTACATGACTTCTGTAGCAGTTGTCCATATGAAGAAGAGGAGGAAACGATTCCGTTGTGACCTGTTCTATCTAGACGAAAACTCTTCACTCTACGTAAACAATTCTTCGATAACGGCACGGAGCATAAGTGTGTCTTACAGACGACCGCGACAACCTAACCTA
This sequence comes from Rhagoletis zephyria, assembly GCF_001687245.7. Lineage (NCBI taxonomy): Eukaryota > Metazoa > Arthropoda > Insecta > Diptera > Tephritidae > Rhagoletis > Rhagoletis zephyria. Next base: position 29,426 of record NW_016162573.1, read on the forward strand.
ACCTAACCAGGGGTGTACAGGGAACTTGCTTTTAAGGTGGTTGATTGACAGCCAATTTACAATAATGCCAACATCAATCTTTTCACGATAGTATCAAAGACAAAGTCACAATTGATATATATAAAATCCTGAAGGACTGTCAAAAGTATCGAGCAAAAATGCATCGATTTATCTAGGAACATTTCTGCGTCAAAAAGAAAATTTTGGCAGTTAAGGGTTGGTAAATCTTCCAAATATATCCACATACTTTCAAGGGAAGAAGTTAAGATTTTTTTGGGGTCCTCAAGGATCATTTTCTTATTACGTGCGACCAAGCTACAACCAACGCGACCAATTACAACGAATGCAGTTTGTGCGGTGAATAAAACATTAAAACAATATCCTAGAGCAGGGATCTCTTGTAGATTTGAAATGCCCCACCAGTAGTTACAAAGGACTTCTAAATTGTTTTTTGTTTGTTTTGGAATCGGAATTTTGTACATTATGCTGGATTTCCACTAGGCATTAAATGACCAAAATGACAAATGACAAAGTCGGGCATTAAAAAAAATCGTGTCATTACATTAAAAAAATAATCATTAAGTTCATTTCCACATGGCATTTTTATAAATGGCATATATTTTTTGTCACTTAAATGCCTAGTGGAAATTCGGCATTAGTTACTTAAATGGTAGATTAACAGAGTTAATTTGATAAATTTGATAAAAAAGAACAAATGCAAATTAAAATTTCACGCAGACAGACCGAAAATTGTACATTTAGGCAGCAGCTATTGAGTAATTTTTCTTATCTTATCGCAAGTCTGCGGCAATCACCACACCAACGACAAAAATATGTAAATTTTTAGTTTAAATGCACATTTATTTTATGTATTTACGGGGAGCTAATGCACATTTGTGTAGAGATAAATGACGAATTAATGTGGTCCAAAACAAATAAAATCGGAATTTTAATGCTGTCACCCTCTAGGATTTTTCTATATCAAAAAAATATACCCCTATTTTTTATTTTAGAACAAAAAAATATTTATAGGTCGCTCAAAGCGCTCAAAGTTTTCCATGTATGTATTTTATATGGGGGAAAAAAAACTTTTGTAGAAATGGGATAGAACTTTTGAAAATCACTATTTATTCGATCAGAAAACTCTGGTTCTCTTCAGCAGGCTTCCAGTAACAATACCCAATGTTTATTTAACCATTGTTTAATAAAAAAGATATTTTTTTTTATCACGCCATTGCATTTTCTGGCATCTACTGGGGGGTTTGGCGGACCTATAAAATAGTTACTATGAAAAATATTGATTTTCAAGAATTCTATACCATTTCTACGAAACAAGTTGTTTTTCCCATATCAAATACGTGGAAAATTATTTTTTGATTTCAAAATAAAAAAATAAGCGTATATTTTTTCGGTATAGAACAATCCTAGGGAGTGAGAGCATAAAAATTNCTTAAATGCCTAGTGGAAATTCGGCATTAGTTACTTAAATGGTAGATTGACATGCTATATGTATATTATACCACGTAAAAAAAAATTAAGATCCCGAAATGCGACCGGAATCCAACTCAGACTTTAGTACTTATTTGGTATAGTAATGATCTTCTAAGAATTCCCCTCTCCGCGGTATATCTAGGAGGCCGCGCATCGGCCGTGTATTTTCCCATTGGAATAACACGTAAAAACCTTTTCTACGATTAATCAAATCATCCGAAACTGTAAGAATACATTGATTATACGGCATTTAAGTGTTACACAGGCTTAGATTCTTTAAGAGAAGATATTTTAAAGACGCTGTTCCCATCAGAAAGGTTGGTTTTTAAAAAATTGTACTAAATAAAAAATTTTTACCAACAATCAGTTCTCAGTTTTCTTACTTTAATCGGTAACCTTAAACATTGATCTACGGCAAAATCGTACAAGTGTCTTAATACCGCGCCTGAAGACCGCATTTGGTATGAAAAATATATATTGTATAGAGTGCAATGACTTCCCACGCTTAAGCATAANTATTATATAGTATGTATATAAGGGTGACATGCTATATGTATATTATACCACGTAAAAAAAAATTAAGATCCCGAAATGCGACCGGAATCCAACTCAGACTTATTTGGTATAGTAATGATCTTCTAAGAATTCCCCTCTCCGCGGTATATCTAGGAGGCCGCGCATCGGGCGTGTATTTTCCCATTGGAATAACACGTAAAAACCTTTTCTACGATTAATCAAATCGTCCGAAACTGTAAGAATACATTGATTATACGGCATCTAAGTGTTACACAGGCTTAGATTTCTTAAGAGAAGATATTTTAAAGACGCTGTTCCCATCAGAAAGGTTGGTTTTTCAAAAATTGTACTAAATAAAAAATTTTTACCAACAATCAGTTCTCAGTTATCTTACTTTAATCGGTAACCTTAAACATTGATCTACGCCAAAATCGTACAAGTGTCTTCATACCGCGCTTGAAGACCGCATTTGGTATGAAAAATATATATTGTATAGAGTGCAATGACTTCCCACGCTTAAGCATAAAAGTTCATTCAATGCAAAAATATGACTAATTCCTTTAAAGAGTATTTGGTTGCAAAAGAAATGCCATTTTACAGCGTAATATATGAATGCATTGTATATTTTGCAAACGTGCTATCAAGAACAAGTCTACTCGCATTCATTTAGCACCAATGAAAGTGGGAAAATGGCACGACAACACCAATGTGCAGCCAATCTTGCAATTCAAAAGAAATAATAAATACGCCAAGAACCGCGCGAAAATCGCGAGAATAATCTATGCATTACGGAAAAAAGATAAATTTCACTTAAGAACGAAATGCAGTGGGATTGAGTGTATGCATGTGTATAGTACACCCAATTGTTGTATTAAATAATACGAAATTGTGGAAAAAAAGTGTGTGGCCATATGAAGATAGTGCAACTGCACAGAGTATGCGAGATTGCATGGCTGGTTGAACAGCCCAAGTGAGTAATGAAGGATGGATGAGCACATTGAAAGTGCGAATGAATTTAATTTATGCCATAAATTTTATAAGAATTGAAGAAAGAGGAAAAATTAGAACTACAACTTTTCCCAAATTTGTTTCATATTTCGATTTGAAGACAATAGAGGAACCTATGAATTTTTAGTACACCCAAATCAATGGGCGGTCTCTGAGTTTAAAATATTTTTTAATAAGCATCTCAAAGCACTTTAGCAACTAAAGTGACATGTTCGCAATTGCATGTCGTGCGAAAGCTGCAAGTTTTTTTT
>NW_016162573.1:32716-42104 GCF_001687245.7 Rhagoletis zephyria
TTTTAACTGGCTCGCACCTGCTTGTTTGTCTAAGAATGTCAAGTGTTTTGATAGACAAATTGCTTTTGGGCTTCACAAATTTTCGCAACTAACAAATGCAGGCTCTTGAGTGTTTTGAAACAACTCCAAAAAGCATATAAATCCCAAAACGATAATTAAATAACGGAAAAATCCATACTCGTAACATTTAATAGAATACGTTGTTTGTTCCTAGCTAGTATTTAACCTCATTCGAATACAGTGGCCGTCCAAATTAACGAATCTTATGTTGTTCGTTTCGTAATACCGAAAAATTCGTTACATCGAGTGATTTTTTACCTATAACACTCCCAAATTTTCATCTAAATAATTAAATGCATGCAGTTTAAAAAATATATGTATTATCTTCAATTCAACGACAGCAAAAAATTCAAAATTTTTTGTATTCATTTTTTAGAGAAAATAACTTCAATTTGCGTCTGGCTTTTAACAGTTTCCAGCTACAAACATATGTACATATTTTCAGCATTTAAAATACCATTGACTTTACGAAACCTTTGCTTTTGCAAATGAAATAAATTTAATGATTCGTTAAACCGAATATTCGTTATTACGAAAGTTCGTTATACTGGGCCCTCCAGTATGAACGTCCACTGTAATTTGCTTTTTTTAATTAATTAATTAATCCCAACGGTTTTACCCTCCCTTCCCGCCCAACCGACACTACTACTATTAAATTTGATTATAAAAATGCAAAAAAAAATCTGAACTTGATTTTTAAATTGAATCTCCTAACTATAATCGAAATCCGGATATCCGGCCGGATAGTCGGATAACAGAAAGACGGTCGTATATATCGGATTCCGGATACCTACCGCTTACCCAGCACATCCCTAATTAATATGAAGGTTGAAATTGAGTTTGGAATATTAAATTCAAATGAAGCAAATATTTGGGCACCATTATTGGACCATAAAGTAATTTTTAAGTATGTATGTATGAATGTTTCTTAGTACATATTAATCATATGGGAGACCTTACCTCAGATTTCTAAATATTACAACAAATGTATGATCCAGCTTTTGCTGACAGGTATGTATGTATGTATGTTCACGCATTTGTATGTACATATAAAAAAATTCATGTTAACATTTTTAGCGCATAATTTCAGAAGTGAAAAATAATGAATTGAGTCACTTTTGAAGAGCGCGTGCGAGATGTATGTATATACATACTGTGTAATGAAAATATATGCCACATAACATATTTCGAATCGACCTTTTTCTATAGATTATACCTGATGATTCATACTCATAAATACATATCTTGTTCTTTATAAACATACACAAATATTGACCTACGTAAAGAATACGTATGTAAATATAAAATAAACACTAGTGTTGTTGCTGCCAAATAAAATGCATTCTGGCAAGCAAACAAAAGTGACATTTGGCACAGGTCCAACACCTATCCCATATGGTCTAGTGGCTAGGATATCTGGCTTTCACCCAGAAGGCCCGGGTTCGATTCCCGGTATGGGAATATTTTTTGTTGTTTTTTTTTGTTGCAAACTATTTTTTTATTTGGCGCTGTAACCGCTTAAGCGATTTTGGTGAACTCCGCCAAGCATGACAGTCGTTTCTGTTTTGTGCCAACTGACGCAAATTTCAATTAAAACCTTTTTAACCGACTTCCAAAAAAGGAGGAGGTTATCAGTTCGTCGGAATATTTTTTTTTATTTATTTATTTTTTTTATGTATGTTACCGCATAATTTTGGACCACGTCAACCGATTTCGATAATTAGGTAGTGTCTCAGAGGTGGGCCCATACTAATCTGGTTGAGATCCGATCAGTAGATCATGAGATATATATATATGTATATATATTTTATATGGGAGTTGAAGTCGTAGCATCCTCCTATGCTATACGCCTATAGCCGAAAAAATCTCTCATAGAAATTGACCCGCCCTAATATACATATGTACATGCATATGTAGATGTTATATGCACAAATATATGTATTATATTTCTATTTTTACTAAACATTACTTTTTTTAATTTAATTTAATTGTATTTTATTTTAATTGTTTTTATATCTCAATTTTAGTTTGATTAAATTTTTGAATTAATTTAGGTTTGTTTTATTTAATTTTTAATTTAATTTAATTTGTATTTAATTTGGGTTTTTATAGCTTAATTTTAATTGGATAAAATTTTCTAATTTATCTTACTTTATTTAATTAATTTTGTTGTATATTTTTTTGTTTCGATTTAATGTGATTTATTTTAGTTTTATCTTACTTATTATTTTGTTAGTAATTACATTAATTAAATTAATTTTTTCTGTTATTTTTTAAATAGGTTTTTGTTTTCATGCTATTTTAGCTAATTTTATTTTTATTTTTATATTTTTATTCAACAATTTATATTGAGCTCGAGGCCGTTTTAAATGAAAATTTTATTGTGGAAAAGCAACAATAATTTGACAAAAATGGTAGAAGTGATAGCTATTTCGGAAATCACCACATTTCCTCTCAGACTTCTTTCAGTAGGATTCGAACCGACGATCCCACTGACTCAGCCAGTTGCCTATAGCACCGTGCTAAGTACGCCTTGTAAATTATCGTTAGCTTTTTTCCACTATTTTATTTTTGTTATGCCAACACAATCAAGCGCAGCTATTCCGCTGCAATTCACTTGATCATGTGGTTGTTGGTATTGTTGGTTTTTGCTAATAATCCTATTTTAGAATGTTTAACTTTTAGGTGTGCTCGTCCTTAAGTTATTTGGTTTTGTTATTTTTTTGGCCTTTATAACAATTATATTCAACAATTTATATTGAGCTCGAGGCCGTTTTAAATGAAAATTTTATTGTGGAAAAGCAACAATAATTTGAAAAAATGGTAGAAGTGAAAGCTATTTCGGAAATCACCACATTTCCTCATCAGACTTATTTGTTTTTGTTATTTTTTTGGCCTTTATAACAATTATTTACAAATTTACAATAATTTATTATTATTATTAATTTTTATTTTTATATATTTTTTTGTTATTTGATTTGATTTGGTTTTTAATCTTGTTTCATTCTATTTTAACATGTTAATGTAATTGAAAAATTATTAAGAAAGTAATTGTAGAAAATGTATGTGAATTTATTATATTTTCTGAGAGTCTTCTTTTTATTACTAAATCTTCTTAAACTTACCAGGTCGCGTTATGCGTCCAACATTGAAGCGATGTGTGTAATTGACCTTGAAATAGTTCTCAACAATAGCACGTTCAGCCTTGCCCTCTCCATTGACAGGTGAAAATAAATATTCGGGATCAATTTGGTATTTTAATTGTTGATAGCTGAATAATAAAAAATAAATAAAAAAAGGTCCTTTATAATGCAGGCCGTATTAAGCTTGCACAAATGTATGTAGACAGCTTCTTACGAAAGTACTTACCCAGTCATGCAGAGCATAGTAAGCAGTACCGGTATTATAATAAAATAGCCAGGATGTTTAGCAATTAAAACGCCCAAATGATAAAAGGATTTATTTAACATCTTATCCACCCAATATATGCAGCCACACCTCATCTGTTAGGAAGAAAAACACAAAAAAAAAAGAAGGAGGATAATTAACAAAATGAGCTCAAGCTTTATTTAGAAGTATGTCAATACAACTTATAAGATAAATAAACGAAAGAAGCGCGGTAAAAAAATGTATATTAAAAAAGTAGTTTTCCTCTTTTTATAAAGAAATATATGTAATTACTTTTCTTTGTTCTTTTAAAGCGTTTTTGGCATTGTTTTTTAATCAATATTTACCGCCTTTCAATATCAATTTTAATTACATATGTATTTACATCTATTCTATTCAATTTACGATTAATTCTTTGTTACCTTCCTTATTTTTATATCTAACAGTTTTACCCTTCACACGTTTAGCACGATAAACCACAAATACATATATATATATGTATACGAAATATGTAATTGCTTTCATGAAACTCAAATTGCTTATGATTCCGAATAGGTTTAGTCGGAGCAGCCGCGCGCATTGCGTGCATTTGCGCAAGCGCGTGTTTGCAACGAAATTGCTGCGACGCTTTGTAATTCGAAAGCAAAAGATCATAAAACAAAATTCATAGGCTCTAAGCGCTTACAATGTGTATATACTTCTAAATTTAGTTGATGCCGTGCGCCCTTAAGTACGTATGCGTGTGTACTCTTAGTCACTCAACACTTTGAGCTGTGAGTGGCACCTTCAAATGCTATGGGTGCACAGCATTTTTGTTGGTATTTTAATTTTATATTACCACAAGGGCATTCCTAATGCACGTAATGACGATTCAAAAGTTTAGAATACAATTTTCATAAGCACACACCCGCAGTGGCGTAGACAGGATTTCGGGTATGAGGGATGATAGATAAGAGGTGCCATACTGGCCATAAAAGAGTGCCAAATAGAAAAAACAGAAGTACCGAATAAGCTGTCACTTTTGAATTTCCATTTAGCAATTAAATAAGTTTTACTTTGCTAAAACTAAGTTCGGTTCCATCAACTGTAGAAACTAGAAAATTGTATTTGTCAAAATAATTGTTTTCGCGAGGGATTGCACAAAATTGTATTCAAATATTTTTATTTTTCAAAAGTGCCATTTGAAATGAAATAGGGCTGTCAGGGTAGTAGTTGTAGAAGTGAGTGAGTTTCTCATAAAAACAGAATCGCCGTTCGGAGTCGGCGTCAAACCGTAGGCCCCTCCACTTTGTTTCACTATATCAAGGCGGACAACACAAATTGAAGGAGAAGTTCGCCAAACACTAACATATGTATGTGTAAGCGCCAATCTAACATTATTGCTATGTAAATTTTATAAAAGAAATACTCCTATATACCCCATTAATTTTTTTCGCTATGAAAACTGAGAAATGAATTTATTAGTAAAATCAATATAAATAAAAACATTTTCGTCCATTTTAGAAGTCCAGTGCGAGTTGAAATTCGAATGTCATTTAGATGTTGAAAATGGTACTTCCGATAAAACGTAACATAGTTTTATCCACAGAAAGCAAATCGATAGTAAAAAGATACATATTCCATTTAAATAAATGGTCAGTTCCGGTACCAAAAGATAGAGCATCCCCGACTTGGTAGCTCATAATTTTGCGTTTTCCAATAAACAACATTTTCGTCCATTTTATATATACATAGATATATATATATATAATTTTTTTTTTAATTGAATTCAGTTTTTTCTCTATACGGAAATTCTATCTACGAAAATCTACACCAATGAAAGTTATTGCCGCATTATAAGGTTAGGTTCGGTTAGGTTAGGTTAGATGCGCAGCTCTACATAGTTAAATAGTTCTCTCGAAGGCCGCACGGGCCCATTGGAATGTCCAGAACAGGACTTTACCACATCTTTTCCCAGGAATCTCTAAAACACCTAAATTTTTAGGTGAACCCTACTAGACCCTCCCATGTAGTTAGGTTTTATTTTCAAGCGCCCCTCACCATATCAACGGGTCAAAGACGAGAAGAGATCTAACAATATATATGGCCAATGTATTATCTATGGTCGCAGTCTGCAACCCTTTCCAATAATACTCTAGAAATATTAGAAGGCATTGAGCGCTTTCTTTCACCGCTCTACAATATTCCTTTTCGAGGAAAGCTTAGAGTCTTAATTAACTATAAGAAAGCTTCGGCTCTTCTAACAATTTAAGATTTGCGCCATTGTGGGATGGAGTTCGAAAGTTGTTTATCTTGTACAAGTATTTAAGTTAAGGTCTATTTTTCCTACTTGGCAGTTGGCATACACCTTATTTCTACGCTTTGTTTGCGCTTTTAACTCATTCGTGCTTGCGTACTTGAACACCCTTTTAAATAATGGGGCTACTCATTTTATCGGTCAGCCAAGCATGCCTAAGCAATTTTCTTACCATTTAGCTTATAGAAATGCGTGCAATTATGTATAAGCATATGAGTGGTTTTATATGCACATATATACTGAATACTAATGCAAAAACATTTGTCTTCTACATGTATGTGATAAAAAAGTAGCTCAGTTCAAAAAATAGAAGCTCAATGCATCCATGAATCAAATTATTCAACAACTTAAATTGCTAATAATTTTGTCTTTTTAAACGACTTCAAAAAAGTAAGAGTTTATCAGTTCGTCGGAATATTTTTTTTGTACAAATGTTACCTCATAAATTTGGACATCATTAACCGATTTTTATGGATTTTAAAAGAAATGGTGGTACCTCCGTGGTGCTTCCATGCTAATTTTGTTTGTTTCTTACATTTTTATATGAGAATTACAGTCGGTTTTTTTTTTTGCTTTAAAATTAATTGTTCAATAACAGCCTCTTCAAAGTTAAGTTGAGTGAATTGGGCTGGCCAACTTTATTTTATGTGCTTCAAACAAATCAATATGAACCAGTAAACGTTAGGCTTTCAAGATCTTTTGTGCCCCCTTCATGGATTTATAGAGTATCTATTAACCCATTATACAACAGAAACTTTTGTATTGAGTCTAGATTTCTGGATTTCACTACGCCTTCGGTTATCAACTGTTCACTCAGGTGTCTCTTACGTTTGTGCATTAGTCTAGGACACCTTTCCAAGGTGTACTGTGCAGTTTCGATATCCGCTTTGCAAGTAAATCCCCAGTTTAGTCAAGTGATAATTCAGCATGCAATGTCTTGGCGATTTTTTTTTAATATTCACAATATTTTTTAAGCTAAATTTTTGTTAATTTTTGATAAAATTATTGTTCATGCTATAACCAAGAGTCTTGATCCGAGACCATATAGATCAGTTCAAGGTTTCAAACTTAACACAAAATCTAACAAATTTTCCTGAAAATTTTGAACTTTTAAATTTCTGGGTACGCAGTTTTATAGCTTATAAAATTTTAGTAAAATAAAACGTTTCAATAGCTTAAATATATAGCATCGATGTTTAATCATGTGTTTTTTTTTGTGATTGCCTTGATGTTTAATCATTTGTTGTTTTTTTTGGTGATGGTCTTAAAATGAATTTTTTATGAAAATTGCGAGAGAATTCACACATAAAAATTTAAAAAATCGTCGCCAGATTTTATAAATTTTAGAAATTACGTATATGAAGGAATCCGCAAAAGACCAGCAGACAAAAATTTTTGAAAATAAACTTGCATTTCTAGCCGCTTGAAATATATTTTATTATACAAAAATTTTATCGGCTGTAAAACTGCATACTCAAAATTCAGAATGAAAGGTTGCAGTTTTATAGCCCATACAAATTTAGTGTCGTCAAGTGCAAGTTTCAAGCATCTAGAATATGTTTTTAAAATTTTTTTTGCAGACGGTTTTTTGCACTTTTTTCCGTATAAGCATAAATTTCTTATGAAATAAAATGCGGAAAACGGTTCGCAAAAAAATTTTTGCTTGCACTTGCACTTCATGAGGCTAAAATTGTGGGTTATAAAATCGCATACACAAAAATATTTTAAAGATTCAGATTAAAAAGCTCGAAATCTTGATGAAAATTTAATGAATTTCTAAATTTTTAATAAAGTTTGAACCTCTGATTTATATGGTTTAAGCTAAAGCTTGGAAAACTATTATAGAACCAAAAAAAATCTTACTTGTGAATGTTTAAAAAAATCGACACGTGAACACTTGTGAGAGTCACTGTAAGTAATATATATATATTATTAATATAAACTAAATCAGACCATAAATGCAGGTTTTCGAAATATTATAGTGAACCTGGCGCCACCTACATTCCAAATATGAACCAAATCGGACATAAATGTGGGTTCTGAAATATTTCGACTCTATGATCTAAGCTTGAAATTTGAAGACACTAGCATCGGGATGGTGGGGTAAAAATTGATTGCATACTCCCAAATCTGTGCGAAAGCTTTTGCCTTTACAGTAGGTGCCATTAGTAGTGTGTTTAGACACAGCAAGCAAACGATAAGTAGTTACTCAAAAAATGCATAATAATTGTTAAAATAACATTTGAAAAGAGCCTAAAACAGTAGTAATTTCGCATTAATTTCAAGGTGTGCCACGACACTGTGAGGGCGTATGAGTGACAGTGAATGCATTAAAATAAAAGCGGAAATGAGGGTCTGAAAGATACAAAATTAACGAAAATCACAAGCGTTAAATGCTGAAACTTAGGCACAGTACGACAACTTTTTATTTTCATATTTTTAATATCACAAATAAATAGACAATGACATTCCTTCCTCTTTTTATTAGGCTTTGACGGTCAATCCAATTTGCGCTAGTGAATTAAGTCTAAGTGAGATTTTAGCTTCATTCTCGCAGTATGCTAAATAATTATGAACAAAAAGTTCCAAATACAATAGCAAAAATTCTGCGAATTAAATGAATTTTTGTCCACTGACTCGTATGTGTTGCGAAAATATCCACAATTGTTCACACAGTTTATGCAGCATTGGTTTTTTTAAATTGTGCAAATATTGTGGAAAGAAAAAAAAGAAAGAACTTCGCATAAGAAGATGGGTACATTCCTCTCACAAATTTATTTATTTATTTTTAATTAATTTTTTAAGTTAGTAAACTTTCTATTCAATTTCTAACAGTTTCTATTATTTTTAAAGTTCATTTATATACATATGTACCTATACATTCATACATATGGATATGTCAGTACAAACCTCAAAAAACCATAAAATTAATTAAATACTATCCTTGGATCCAGTCTTGAGATGCAAGGCAGTCTAATTTAATGATGAGTATCTATCTACAAACAGCTATCAAATTGAAATTTTACCACTTCCTAAGGTACACCCTTGGCATCAACGAAAAAAAACTTTAAAATAAATTTGACCTATGTCAAATTAGTATAGTGAATTTATAAACATGCATACACAAATAAGAAAGAAACGAAAGAAGATACTTTTTCGTATTTAAAGGTTCAATTCTGATTATGAAATATACCTACATACATACATGGCGCATTCACGCCAAGTACTCATCTAAAAAAAAAAAAAAATTATTTTCAAAAATTGTTTGTAATTTATTGGCAAAATATTTTTGGATTTCCTAAAAAGTTGATGGAGTAGGACCTAGTTTGTTTACTTACTGATTCGAAATGGAATAGTGTAGACATTTGTAAATACGTGAGTCTTATAGATATATATTTTTTTCAATCGACTTCAAAAAAGTAGGAATGTTATGTATCATCGGAATTTTTTACTGCTTTTAAATTACCGAATAACTTCGGACCACATGAATCGTTTTTGATAATTCTTTTTTACCAAAAAAGTGGGGTCTCAAGGGTGGTCCCATACTACTTTGGTTTAGTTCCGGTTATTGAATAACGAAGAAATTAACGGTAGTATTTTTTTGCTTAAAAAGTACTTGTTATTTTTATAAGAAAGCGGAAATTT
>NW_016162574.1:0-22852 GCF_001687245.7 Rhagoletis zephyria
GTGCCACGCTCCCTTTTACAAACACGCTTATATATACCCTCGTATAAGCACCTACCATTGATGTGTCTGCATACCAAATTTCAAGTTCGTGGGAATTATGGTTCCGAAGATATAGCTGATAAAAAATTCCGCGCCTATGGGATGTGCCACGCTCCCTTTTACAAACACGCTTATATATACCCTCGTATAAGCACCTACCATTGATGTGTCTGCATACCAAATTTCAAGCTCGTGTGACTTATGGTTCCGAGGTTATAGCTTATAAAAAATTCCACGCCTATGGGATGTGCCACGTTTTACAGATAAAACGAATTCTAATTTTATTTCCTATGCTACACTGTTGCTCTTTTTGTGACCAATGGAAAAGTATGGTGGTTTAATTTTTTTTTAATTTTCAGAGTAAAAATCTCGTTACCTCACTTTCTAGGTGTGGCTTTATCTTGCTTATCCGGATATCCGCCTAATATTTGTTCGGATATCCGGGTATTCTAAACATCCGGATATCTATAGACTATTGGAATATGTGAATATAAATACACTACTCGGTTATCCGGATATCTATACACTATTCGAATATCCGGATATTCGGATTTTTTATTCAGGTATTCGAAATCCGGATTATCCGGATAGTCAAAACATTCAGGTAGAACTCCCAGCCCTAGTATGCATAATTAATGGAACAACAAATGTGGTAGATAGTCACTCCTATGCTGTAATCCGAATGTTCGTAGCTACGAATTCATAGCTCCGTTCCGAAAATTGATATGCTGTAATCCGATCGTAACTATCAGCGGCGCTGCCAGCTAAAAACGTGAAATTCGAAGTTTTTAATCAGCTGCTTTGACAGAAACAAATCAAAATAAATATAATCGCAAGTGAATAGTGAAATTAAAAAAAAAATAGTTGAATCATTATTTGAAAAGACTTTTCCTTAATTAAGTAGAATACAAAGGATTCAGTGGCCGGTGCACTTTTGTCTCAGGAGGAAGAACACCTAATAGTTGCATTAATATACAAAGGAGCCTGATAGGAGATTGTTCTGTTAGCTTAAATGATAAAATGTAAGTTCCCTCCTTTTAAGGGCCTCCATTTCACTAGATATTGACCTGCTTTAATTCTTGGAACGCTTTCCCAAACATGTGCTGGAACATCCTCTTAGCTCCTTCTACAAAGCCTCGACCAATGCTTGGCCTTTCGCTCATGCATTCCACCAGTTTTTCGTATTGCGAGCGATTTGTTGTGATCTTCGATATGATAATTTTGTAAACATTTAATAATCATTTTTTTTTTTCTATTCACACTTCAACTTACATACATACTTTCACAAATATATAGTAGTAGATATCCTTCTCTTAGCGTAAAATAATTTTTGGGAATGTCTCGGCCACACGGCCACCTATCGTGTAAGTTTCAAGTCCAAATATTTCTTTTAAGTTGGCTAAATTGTTTTCTAAATATGAGCCAAATCAGCAAGTAAATGCAATTTTTATGAATATCCCGACCCCAGCACCATCTAGCGATTAAATTTTTAGTCGAAATATTTCCCTTCAAGGTGCTGAAATATGTTCCAAATATGAACAAAATCGGTCCAGCCGTTTAGTAGTTTAGTGACTTTCAATATACGGAAAACTCTATGAAATTGTGAAATCGTGACGTCTCAGCTTTCTTCATTTTTCGGTAACAACAACAATAAATTTAAAATTTTTTTAAATCAAAGAACCTTCCACACAGAAGGTCCAAAAATGTGCTTTTTACAGAATTGAAATCGGTTCAGCCGTTTGGTCAGGCATCGCCGTCAACGGAAAACATTTCATTTTTATATATATAGATGACATTATTGTTATAGGCTGCAGTGAAGCCCACCACATTAACAATTTGGCAAAAGTCTTCGACACTTGTCGAAACTTCAACCTAAAACTTAACCTAAATAAATTAAATTTTCTTTGGCCGGAAGTTACATTCCTAGGCCATAAATGTTCAGCCAAAGGTCTGTTGCCAAACGACACCAAAATAAAAGTTGTTAAAAAACATTCAAAACCGACTGATACGGATGCGCGTAGCGTTTGCTAATTATTACAGGCGGTTTATACCAAATTTTGCATCTCTGGCAGCGCCTTTAAATAAATTAGGCAGAAAAAAAGTTGAATTTAATTAGGACAGTGCGTGCGACAAAGCTTTTGAATCTTTAAAAGCAGCGTTAATTTAGCCAAATTGCTACAATACCCACAATCTGCGGTCTCACATAATATTTAGTAACTACTGCGATACCAGACAAAAGTGCCAAAACTTCAAACTTCAGCTATTTTTGAAGGTTACATACTGATATGCGGTACAATGAACTCTATTAGAACGGATTTAGGAACTGAATATAAGAACGAAATTTTTTCAGAACTTCTTACAAAACTTTTAAATATAAAACACAACTTCTCAACAGCACCTTCAGTGATTCAAAAGACGTAGTGGCAAAAATGATAGTCGAACAAAATAATCAAGTGAAAGAGCGTAAAGTATTAGCGTTTCGATCCCGAGTAAATAGGCCAAATAATTTTAGAGGTAGTTTCAGAAGTCATAATTTTAATATGTACAACAATAATAATTTCAGACAAAATAGCGGTGCAAGGCATAATGGCAATAATTTCAATAATAATGGCAATCGGTCATCGAATAACAGCAATCGGAACAGTAATAGTAACAATAATAGTAATAGACGTCTAAATTCACGCAATAATGCTCATTTGCGCGCTTTAAACGCCCACGCCCCTCAGGAGCGAACACTGAGGGCGGAGGAATTGGACAACTATATAAATCTTTTTCGAGAAAGGGCATTTATTGCTTAAGTTTGAATTACTCCGACTTTATCGAATTGAAAATTAATGGGTTAAACAAATTTTGTACTAGATAACTGTTTAATTTAAGGAAGTTATTCCAATTAAAATAGTCCTCTAATTTTGGTTCCTAAAAAGTACACTAATGGTCAAAAAGCATATCGTATGTGCGTTAATTTCCGCGCAGTCAACAAAAAACTTATTGCGGATTAAATCCCTCTCGCACGAGTTAACGATATTTTAGACAATCTTGGCAGAGCTAAATATTTTTCTACTTTAGATCTTACCTTATATGAGGATTCACGTGATATAACTTCTTTTAGCACAAACCGTGGAGTCATCGATATGGAAAGTATTGCCATTCGGTTTAAGTATAGCTCCCAACTCATTCTCGCGAATGATGAGTATAGCTTTTTCTGGTATTCCACCCAGCGTAGCATTTTTATATGTAGACTAGCAGAGCACCCGACGTCGTTCGGGGTAAACAAATCAAAATATAAAATAGTAATACAAATATTCAGTTCAGCATAAATTAAAGGAGACAAACTATTTTAATTGTTTACATGAAGGCATACTTATGAGCTATACTTTTAGCTTTATCGTGCTTTAACTAATATATATTGATCATCACTTGTACTACAAATCTTGTTCCATTATTAACATTAGGTGGATTAAGGTAAGATTCAAATTTTTAAATTAAAATTATTCTACTACGGTACATTCCGTTTAGCTGCCTATTCGATTAGCTGTTGTATGTATAGCTGCACTTTTCTGTTAGAATGCTTAATTCGGAATCAGTTTTATTCATTAAGAATCAACCTTTTTCGTTTAACATCATCGCGGGATTAAAAAACGATTTAATTTCAAAATAATCTAAAGACGGTAAGGTTTCAAAAAAAAAAAAAACACCCACACACAGTTTTAAATATCCAAGTTATCTTATAGATGAATACATATATGTATATCCCCCTTTTACAAACTCATTTATATATACTTTACTCTGAACACCTCCCATAGATACCTATGTCTGAATACCAAATTTCAAGTTCATGTGACTTATGGTTCCCAATTTATGGCTGAATAAAAATTTCACGCCTACGGGATGTGCCACGCCCACTCATTCATATACACCTTACTATACCACCTACCATAGATATGTCTGTATACCAAATTTAAATTTCATGTGAATTATGGTTTTGAAGTTATAGCTAATAAAAATTTCCACGCCTATGGGATTTGCCACGGCATCTTTTAGAAACTCATTTATATATACCCTCGTATAAGCATCTCCCATTGATATGTCTGCATACCAAATTTCAAGTTCGTGGGACTTATGGTACCGAAGTTATGGCTGATAAAAAATTCCACGCCTATAGAATGTGCCACGCCCCTTTTTACAAACTCGTTTATATATGAGTAGTCCACTTGCAAAGTGCGCTATGTACATTTTTTCGATTTTTAGTTTTTGGTGGTTAACGTACCAGTATTTAAAGTAATTTCATGTCTACTAACAATACAGTGCAAGATCCTTATATATTCTGAAAAAAATAGCATCAAATGTTAGCTACTCTAGCAAAAGTCGCTATAATACTTACTGTATGTATATATACACTTTCAAAAGTCGCTATAATATTTATTGTACGTATTTATACAAGTTAAAAAGTCTCCATCTTGTGATGAACGTAGAAAACTGCAAGAAAACGTGGTAGTTTCGGTACCTAGTGGAAGACGTCTTAAAAAAGAAGCAGACCAACCTTCATGGAAGAGAGGACGGGAAAAGCTTAAAAAAGCTGGCTATATAAAACTTACTGTTTCAAAACTCGCTATATTTAATTTCTATATATAAAATTTGCAAAAACTACCACACTGCGATTTTGATTTTCAATGTTTTTAGCCTCTTATTTATCCAAATTTTCAGATAATAAAAAGAAATATACAATTTGGATGTTTCTTGTTGTTGTAGACGTTTTTTTTTTAATTTATGGCTTACTATTATAAAAACACTTAACGCTGTTTGCAAGTGGACTACTCATATACCCTCGTATAAGCACCTACCATTGATATGTCTGCATACCAAATTTAAAGTTCATGTGACTTATGGTTCCGAAGTTATGGCTGATAAAAAATTCCACGCCTATGTGATGTGCCACACCCCCTTTCTCAATCTCATTTATATATGCCCTCATATAAGCACCTACCATTGATATGTCTGCATACCAAATTACAAGTTCGTGTGACTTATGGTACCGAAGTTATGGCTGATAAAAAATTCCACGCCTATGGAATGTGCCGCGCCCTTTTTTACAAACGCGTTTATATATACCCTCGTATAAGCACCTACCATTGATATGTCTGCATATCAAATATCAAGTTCGTGGGACTTTTGGTTCCGAAGTTATAGCTGATAAAAAATTCCTCGCCTATAGGGTGTGCCACGCCCCCTTTTACAAACTCGTTTATACATTCCCTCCTATAAGCACCTACCATTGATATGTCTGCATATCAAATATCAAGTTCGTGGGACTTTTGGTTCCGAAGTTATAGCTGATAAAAAATTCCTCGCCTATAGGGTGTGCCACGCCCCCTTTTACAAACTCGTTTATACATTCCCTCCTATAAGCACCTACCATTGATATGTCTGCATACCAAATTTGAAGTTCGCGAGACTTATGGTTCAAACCTTACAAACTCCTTTATAAATACCGTCCTATAGGCACCTACCATAGGTATGTCTGCATACCAAATTTCAAGTTCGTGGGACTTATGGTTCTGAAGATATAGCTGATAAAAAATTCCACGGTTATGGGATGTGCCACGCCCCCTTCTACAAGCTCATTTACATATACCCTCCTATAAGCACCTACCATAGGTATGTCTGCATACCAAATTTCAAGTTCGTGAGACTTATGGCTCCGAAGTTATAGCTGATAAAAAATTCCGCGCCTATGGCATCTGCCACGCCCCTTTTTAAAAACACGTTTATATATACATTCGTATAAGCACCTACCATTTATATGTCTGCATACCAAATTTCAAGTTCGTGTACTTATGGTTCCGAAGTTATAGCTGATACAAAATTCCACGCCTATGGGATGTGCTACACCCCCTTTTACAAACTCATTTATACATTCCCTCCTATAAGCACCTACCATTGATATATCTGCATACCGAATTTCAAGTTCGTGANCATCTGCCACGCCCCTTTTTAAAAACACGTTTATATATACATTCGTATAAGCACCTACCATTTATATGTCTGCATACCAAATTTCAAGTTCGTGTACTTATGGTTCCGAAGTTATAGCTGATACAAAATTCCACGCCTATGGGATGTGCTACACCCCCTTTTACAAACTCATTTATACATTCCCTCCTATAAGCACCTACCATTGATATATCTGCATACCGAATTTCAAGTTCGTGAGACTTATGGTTTCGAAGTTATAGCTGATAAAAAATTCCACGCCTATGGGATGTGCCACGCCCCCATTTACAAACTCCTTTATAAATGCCCTCCTATAAGCACGTACCACTAATATGTCTGCATACCAAATTTCAAGTTCGTGGGACTTATGGTTCCGAAGTTATGGCTGATAAAAAATTCCACGCCTATGGGATGTGCCACGCCCCCATTTACAAACTCCTTTATAAATGCCCTCCTATAAGCACGTACCACTAATATGTCTGCATACCAAATTTCAAGTTCGTGGGACTTATGGTTCCGAAGATATAGCTGATCAAAAATTCTACGGTTATGGGATGTGCCATGCCCCCTTCTACAAGCTCATTTACATATACCCTCCTATAAGCACCTACCATTGGTATGTCTGCACACCAAATTTCAAATTCGTGTGACCTATGGTTCCGAAGTTATGGCTGATAAAAAATTCCACGCCTATGTGATGTGCCACACCCCCTTTCTCAACCTCATTTATATATGCCCTCTAGACTGCATCACCAAAAAAAGTTGCGGTTTTTCCGCCGGGATTACAAAATTTATTATATTTTAAGGCGTTTACCAAAATATTTCGGAAAAATATTAAGATTTAAGCGAGCTGGACCGATTTGAAAATGCCTCCAAAAATGAAGTTTTTTATGAATAAAATTAGTTTCTTAAGGAACTTTTTGAAAAAAGTCCCCTCAGATGACAAATTAGATTAAGCTTAAAAAATCTGCATAGAAATATTTGAAAATCTTTTCAACGGAATCGTAAGAATGAGATTTTAGATGCTGTTTTTTTACTTTTTTCAAAGATTGGTTTACGAAAAACTTGAATAGCTGGGCCAAAAACGTTCTGATTTAGACTTATGGGATCTCAGTAGAAAGGTATTTTCACACTGTTTTTATTTCTGGCCAAAAAAATGTCATTCGTGTCCCATCTTGTTTTTCGAATACCAACACATCTTAATTCAACTTTGAATGACGTTCGTTCATCCTACCTTTCTCTTCCATCCTTTGAATGAGATTATTAGCAAAGAAATAAAAAGGGTGAGAAAATACATTTCAATGACACCTCTTAAATCTAAATCGGAAGAGTTTAGGTTCAGTTATTCAAGTTTTTCCTATACCAATCTTTGAAAAAAGTTCAAAAATAGCATCAAAAATCTCAATATTACGATTCTGTTCAAATTTTTTTTTTCGTTTTTTTTTTAATATTTTTATGCAAATATTTTAAGCTTAAACCGTTTTGTCATTTGAGGGGATTTTTTCAAAAAAAATCTTTAAAAAACTATTTTTATTCATAAAAAACTCCATTTTTGGAGGTATTTTCAAATCGGTCCAGCTCACTTATATCTTAATATTTTTCCGAAATATTTTGGTGGACGTCTTAAAATATAATAGATTTTATAATTCCAATGGAAATAGTACCGATTTTTTTTTGTATGGGGAGTGATGCAGTCTAATGCCCTCAAATAAGCACCTACCATTGATATGTCTGCATACCAAATTTCAAGTTCGTGTGACTTATGGTTCCGAGGTTATAGCTTATAAAAAATTCCACGCCTATGGGATGTGCCACGCCCCTTTTTGCAAACTCGTTTTTACATTCGCCCCTATAAGCACCTACCATTGATATGCCTGCATACCAAATTTCAAGTTCGTGAGACTTATGGTTCCGAAGTTATAGCTGATAAAAAATTCCGCGCCTATGGGATGTGCCACGCCCCCATTTACAAACATGTTTATATATACCCTCGTATAAGCACCTACCATTGATATGTCTGCATACCAAATTTCAAGTTCGTGTGACTTATGGTTCCGAGGTTATAGCTTATAAAAAATTCCTCGCCTATGGGATGTGCCATGCCCCTTTTTGCAAACTCATTTTTACATTCGCTCCTATAAGCACCTACCATTGATATGTCTGCATACCAAATTTCAAGTTCGTGAGACTTATGGTTCCGAAGTTACAGCTGATAAAAAATTCCGCGCCTATTGGATGTGCCACGCTCCCTTTTACAAAAACGTTTATATATACATTCGTATAAGCACCCACCATTGATATGTCTGTATACCAAATTTCAAGTTCGTGGGACTTATGGTTCCGAAGTTATAGCTGATAAAATATTCCACGCCTATGGGATGTGCCACGCCCCCTTTAACAAACTCGTTTATACATTCCCTCCTATAAGCACCCACCATTGATATGTCTGCATATCATATTTCAAGTTCGTGGGACTTATGGTTCCGAGTTATGGCTGATGAAATATTCCACGCCTATGGGATGTGCCACGCCCCCTTTTACAAACTCGTTTATACATTCCCTCCTATAAGCACCCACCATTGATATGTCTGCATATCATATTTCAAGTTCGTGGGACTTATGGTTCCGAAGTTATGGCTGATGAAAAATTCCACGCCTATGGGGTGTGCCACGACTTATGGTTCCGAAGTTATAGCTGATAAAATATTCCACGCCTATGGGATGTGCCCTTTTACAAACTCGTTTATACATTCCCTCCTATAAGCACCCTTCATTGATATGTCTGCATATC
The DNA here is from genome assembly GCF_001687245.7 of Rhagoletis zephyria. NCBI lineage: Eukaryota > Metazoa > Arthropoda > Insecta > Diptera > Tephritidae > Rhagoletis > Rhagoletis zephyria. The sequence continues at coordinate 8,822 of NW_016162574.1, forward strand.
ATATTTCAAGTTCGTGGGACTTATGGTTCCGAAGATATGGCTGATGAAAAATTCCACGCCTATGGGGTGTGCCACGCCCCCCTTTTAAAAACTCGTTTATACATTTCCTCCTATAAGCACGTACCACTAATATGTCTGCATACCAAATTTCAAGTTCGTGGGACTCATGGTTCCGAAGATATAGCTGATCAAAAATTCCACGGTTATGGGATGTGCCACGCCCCCTTTTACAAACTCGTTTATTTATACCCTCCTATAAGCACCTACCATTAATATATCTGCATACCAAATTTCAAGTTCTGGGACTTATGGTGTCGAAGTTATAGCTGATAAAAAATTCCACGCCTGTGGGATGTGCCACGCCCCCTTTTGCAAACTCGTGTATATATACCTTCCTATAAGCACCTACCATTTGTATGTCTGCATACCAAATTTCAAGTTCATGTGACTTATTGTCTGGAAGTTATGGCTGATTAAATTTTTCACGCCTATGGGAGGTGCATGCGGCGGATCCCCTGTCATACTGGTGTCATGCAATACCCTGTCAAAATTTTGTTCGATTCTGTCCGTCCGTTTAGACTGCAACCTGGCACATACATACATACATACTTTCACAAATATATAGTAGTAGATATCCTTCTCTTAGCGTAAAATAATTTTTGGGAATGTCTCGGCCACAGGGCCACCTATCGTGTAAGTTTCAAGTCCAAATATTTCTTTTAAGTTGGCTAAATTGTTTTCTAAATATGAGCCAAATAAGCAAGTAAATGCAATTTTTATGAATATCCCGATCCAAGCGCCATCTAGCGATTAAATTTTTAGTCGGAATATTTCCCTTCAAGGTGCTGAAATATGTTCCAAATATGAACGAAATCGGTCCAGCCGTATAGAAGTTTAGTGACTTTCAATATTCTTCATTTTTCTGCAACAACAACAATAAACGTAAAATTTTTTTAAATCAAAGAACCTTCCACACAGAAGGTCCAAAAATATGCTTTTTGCAGAATTGAAATCGGTTCAGCCGTTTGGTCAGGCATCGCCGTCATACGGGAAACATTTCATTTTTATATATATAGATGACATTATTGTTATAGGCTGCAGTGAAGCCCACCACATTAAAAATTGGGCAAAAGTTTTCGACACTTGTCGAAACTTCAACCTAAAACTTAACCCAAATAAATTCAATTTTCTTTGGCCGGAAGTTACATTCCTAGGCCATANAAATTTGGCAAAAGTTTTCGACACTTGTCGAAACTTCAACCTAAAACTTAACCCAAATAAATTCAATTTTCTTTGGCCGGAAGTTACATTCCTAGGCCATAAATGTTCAGCCAAAGGTCTGTTGCCAAACGACACCAAAATAAACGTTTTTAAAAAATATTCAAAACCGACTGATAAGGATGCGCGTAGCGTTTGCTAATTATTACAGGCGGTTTATACCAAATTTTGCATCTCTGGCAGCGCCTTTAAATAAATTAGGCAGGAAAAAAGTTGAATTTAATTGGGACAGTGCGTGCGACAAAGCTTTTGAATCTTTAAAAGCAGCGTTAATTTAGCCAAAATTGCTACAATACCCACAATCTGGGGTCTCCCATAATATTTAGTAACTACTGCGATACCAGACAAAAGTGCCAAAACTTCAAACTTCAGCTATTTTTGAAGGTTACATACTAATATACGGCACAATGAATTCTATTAGAACGGATTTAGGAACTGAATATAAGAACGAAATTTTTTCAGAACTTCTTACAAAACTTTTAAATATAAAACACCACTTCTCAACAGCACGTCATCACGAAACCGTTGGAATGATTGAACGCAATCATAGAGTTTTTAACGAATATTTACGCGCTTATTTGAGCGAAACATTTTCTGACTGGGACACAACGCCTAATACTGTTTTTGACAACAAATTTACTCCATTCGAACTAGTTTTCGGGAAAACACCAAATTTACCGCATGATTTGAAAAAAAAAAAACAGAAAATTGATCCCATTTATAATGTTGAAAATTATGCAAAAGAGGTTAAGTACAGGATGCAAAAATCACATACAATAGCCAAAACATTAATTATCAAACATAAAATTCGCAACAAAGTTTTATATGATAGACACTCTCGTCCAGTACATATTAAAGAAAACGATATCGAGCTAGTACAAGAAGAACCCAGAATTAAACATGAAAATATATATCATATGTGATCTTTTTGGGTGCTACGCCTCACATTTTAACGAGGCGTTAAATGGCGACCGTGATGCGGAGTCACGAGATCCGCACCAAAATGAAAAATTGCTAAGTGTTGGTGGAAAAAAACCCCTTAACATCATTTTTAAACTAAACGGTGGAGTACGGTACACACCGTACAGCATAAATTTTATGCAAACAGCACATTTTAAGAAAGTTCCAGCATTGTGCGAGATGTACAGCATCTTTTTGCGCAACCAGCACATTTTTAAGAAAGTTCCAGCATGCATTCTGGACGGTTTTCGGGTACAGCCGCGCCACCAACCGCTAGCTATAACGGCTTAACAACATCAAGCCACGCCACCACCAACTATATACATATGTATGCATAACGGCATAACGGAGTATGCCAATATAACGGCAGTGACAATACAGCGAAAAAGGCAATAACAGCAGAATAAGACTGCGGGGCGGGAAAATATCGCGACTCAACGGATTTGTTTCAACAGCAAATTTTTGTGTGTGGTACAGACTGCAGCGCGGGAGTTAAGCAGAAGGGTGAAAAATATTGCGTACATATGTACACGCATATGGGCATTCCCATGGTGGCGCACGTGACAGTCGTACGATTTCAATGTGATACAAAAAAGGAAAACCATTAGTTTTCTTTAACTTTTTTGGGCCATTGTATAGCACATAATTAGCTCTATATTTAACCGAAAAATGAAATCAATGGAACTGCTTGGTCCTGATATATAAGCATTTAAAGAGAGTGTCGTTACGTGACAAAAAATGGAAGTTGATTTTTTCTTTTCTTACAAAATCGCAAAACTCTGCGAATTGTGGATGGCTATTTTCATGAAACTTATTTTAATATGATTTGGAGCAATTCTAGTTGTTTTTAGAGTTTTTTGAATTAATGCAAATTGTTTCAATTCTCTTTTACAACCCCAAGTGTGAAACGTGACGTGACGTGGCGTCACGTGACATAAATTTCCATCGTTATATTTTTGTTAATATTGCTTTTAAATGAATTTTCAACGCAACTAAAACATGTATTTTATGTAGAATATACTTTATAGTTTGACTTCAGCGCCAATTCAGGGTAAATTTATTAGAAATCTATGTTTTATTATGTTTCAACCACATACGCCAAATTCGAACCAAATCGGACCATAAATACGGTTTTTCGAAATATCTCGACCTTGGCACCACCTAGGAAGACCATTTTATGCAAACATGATTCTACTTACATAGCCAGTATATATTTTAAAAAGCAGACAAATCGGCCCGTAAATACGTTAGATATAAAACTTTTATTTTTTTGTCGTGGTGGGCCTTCCGCTGGAAACACCCATATATATTTCTTTCATAAAGCATTTTATAATCACCACTAATATTTACAAAACAAAACGTTTTTCAATATAAAGTGGATAGCACTTTAGATTTTTGTGCAAATTGGCTTTTCTAATTAATAACATTAGAAAAACAAATTGAAATTGAATTGATACACATACATTGATGTACATACATGCATGTACCTCCATTTTTTGATAGCCTTAAGTGCTTTATTTGATTAACAAAAAAAAATCGAATTTATGATTGAAACACAAGGTTCATAGAATAGAAGGTTACGACCATGATACAAATATTTAAAGGTAGTTTCACTTCTTCTTCTTAGCCGCCATTGCACCCATTTGACGTAAACTGTGCTTTAGGCATTTTCTTTTGAAATCGAGCTACCATATTCTTTGACAAAAGTAAAAAAAAATATAACTATTTAAAAGAAATTAAAGCTTTTAGCGATAGTGAGTATAAAACGGAAGGTAATGGAAATATTACATGGTATTCACATAAAATATGCATTTACTGTTGTTTATATTTTTTATTGTTTTTTAGTAAGATGAGCTGCATATTTAGGAGCTGCAAAAATAACAGAAGAAATTGCGAAAAAACTAACATACAGTTTTTTCGACTCCCGGCGGGATGATAAAAAATTTCCATCGATAACTTAAATCTGTGAATTGTTTGTTTATAAAAATATAGTTTATTCCTTAACAAACACTAAATGAAAATAAGTTTAATCTTTGAACAACATTAAAAAAATCGACAAANATGTGCCATGCCCCTTTTTGCAAACTCATTTTTACATTCGCTCCTATAAGCACCTACCATTGATATGTCTGCATACCAAATTTCAAGTTCGTGAGACTTATGGTTCCGAAGTTACAGCTGATAAANTTCGAAATGTCTATTTAAATTTTATCTCTTGATATTTTTCAGTTTTTTAGCTCATTCCATTTTAGTCTAATAAAGTGCAAATTTAAAGTAGCTGTGATTTACAGTCAATGTATGGCATATTTTTGAGGATGTCGGTAATTTTCTTCCATATTATCTAAGTATGCTCGACGATTTTTTTAATGAAGAAAATGAGCAACGCTTTCATAAAAAAAAATATATTAAAAATAAACGATAAGTCGCAGCTATGTATTTTAAACTTTCGCTTTATTTGAATTAATCGGGCTACAAAACTGCATACTCAAAATATATATTTCTAGGAAATCTAATTAAAAAGCTTTACGAAAGTTTGTTGATTTTTTTTAATGTTGCGCAAAGATTAAACTTTGGATTTATACAGGTTTTGTTAAAGTGTAAACTGCATTTTTATAAACAAATAATTAAAATTATATAATTTTAAGATAAATGGCGAATCTAGTTAACATGTATACTTAAGGTTTTGATAAGCACTTAAGAAGTCAAGTTTTAGTCCTGAATTCAAAGAAGATGAATCTTTTATCCATTCATAATAACTTAAAAAAATTTGTTTGTTAAGAAGTGTATCTTAAAATATCGGCCTTGACATTTATGTTAAAAATGTAATATATTAAATGTACCTACATAAACTTTCCCGTGAATATCATCAAATCATTGGTCTTGAAGGGCATCTATGTATGCATGCATCATTGATATGTCTGCATATCATATTTCAAGTTCGTGGGACTTATGGTTCCGAAGATATGGCTGATGAAAAATTCCACGCCTATGGGGTGTGCCACGCCCCCCTTTTAAAAACTCGTTTATACATTTCCTCCTATAAGCACGTACCACTAATATGTCTGCATACCAAATTTCAAGTTCGTGGGACTCATGGTTCCGAAGATATAGCTGATCAAAAATTCCACGGTTATGGGATGTGCCACGCCCCCTTTTACAAACTCGTTTATTTATACCCTCCTATAAGCACCTACCATTAATATATCTGCATACCAAATTTCAAGTTCGTGGGACTTATGGTGTCGAAGTTATAGCTGATAAAAAATTCCACGCCTGTGGGATGTGCCACGCCCCCTTTTGCAAACTCGTGTATATATACCTTCCTATAAGCACCTACCATTTGNATGTAATATATGTAAATGTACCTACATAAACTTTCCCGTGAATATCATCAAATCATTGGTCTTGAAGGGCATCTATGTATGCATGCATGCATATCAGCAAATTAAAAAGTCGAAACAATCTACAGTCGAAAAGTACAGTTTTTGTATAGATTTCGTACTGAAGGAACAATTTTATATCCCAACACTGCACAGGGTTTCGACTATATGGAGGCAGGTGGATATATTAGTAAACCTGCACAAAATTCACTGAAATTTGATATGTGCTCTAGATTTACTTAGAAATAGGGAATTATGAAATTTGGTAAAGATGGCATAATTGCCACGCCTTCTACTCTTGTGGGCGGAAATATTAAATTTCATCCGATTTCGATGAAATTTAGTTTGTGCTCTCTCTTTTATTAGGAAAACCTTAATATAAAATATGGGGAAGATTGGATCACTATAACATCCAAAACTCACAAAAAATGTGGGCCCAGTCGTTAAATGTGATGGAATTCTGGTTAATTTTTTTACTGATTTTCACTATAAGAAAACAAAGGTTATACTATAAAATGACTTAGGTCTCTTTTTTCCCAATGTTTGGTGAGAGTTTTTCATTGTTCGAAAAATTCTTTTCGCGAAATTATGCAAAAAGAAGCTGAAAATCAAAAATTAAGAAAATCAAAAATTTCATATATTTGCAAAGTCGCGCGCAAAGATCAAATTATATATTCTAAAACTACATAAAATTCTCTAAAACATTTGTCGAATTTCAAGACCTGATGGACCGGTACTCACACTTTTTTACTAATAATCTTTAGCATCGAAATTTCAAAGTAAATTTGTTGGTAAGAAAATAGGAAAGTATTCGGTATCGCGCCGATTCCCATATTTCATTGGAAATTTATCGTTCGTGAAGAACGGGGGTGAGTAAATAATGTGAAATGTGCTAATTGTGACTTTTACTTTTCCCTCCCTAAGTCCAACCGGTTTTTGCTATCAACTGTCACCATGACTTTTTTCTATCTGCCTCCATACAGTCGAAACACTGTGCACTGTGGTGAACTTAGCAAAATGGCCTAGTGTATTTCGCAAATATTCAAATACATAATCCACCAACCGATAATTTTATATATTCATTAAAACATAATTTGTCATCAGTCTGAAATAAAAAAATTATAAATCGGAAGGGTAAAAGAGTATTGTGTTATTAATTCAAAAATAAAAAGTTTCATTTCACTGACGAAGAGGGGGATCTATCCCCCCAATCCTCCCCTGGCTACACCACTGTACCATGTAAAAGATAATGCTACGTTTTTGGTGTGCCTTACATTTATAGCAATTTAAATCAATAGGCAGCTTTTTTAATACGCACAGTCATGTAAGTATATTTACCTCGTGTGTTACAACTTACTTTTTAATAAAATAAAAATTCCTTAAAAAATGTTAAAATTTCCAAAATAATTATTTAATTAGGTGGCAGTGCTACTTCAACAATTTACGAAAAGTAGAAACGTCAGTAAGCACAGTTTATGTCAAAAAAAAATAAAAGTGAAACTACCTTCTTTTTTTGTATCATGGTTACGACATGGTGCTGTCAAAAATTTGTTTTCCTCCAATGACGCAGTTGCGAAGTGAGTTCTGATTGGGTAAAATGTTTTACGAAGAAGGAGAATACACAAAACACAGAAAATTTTTGATATAAAATCGTGGCAAAGCTTATTATAACAACGTAAAATTTTATAACTTCACGTGAAACTGGATTAACATAATAATATTCGTACAATAGTGACAAATGAAATGTAAATCGAATGCTTTTTGAAATTTGCTGGTGATTTTATTCTTGAAAGTGAGCAGAACGCACTCGGGCATTTTTAAATAAAAAGCGTTGGCAAAATTTCGCTACTGAAATTGCAATTCATCTTTAGACATACGGTAAAACCTAAATTACCTTTTTCAGTGTAATTTTTGCAATTAAAAACGGCGCACTTAAATTTTTGGTAATTTAAATAAACTCAAAGACGCAGAAAAAAGGACAAACTTCGACGCAAATTGTCAAACGGAAAATATCAGGGCTAGACATATTTGAAATAAAACTTGATGTATTTTTGACTAAAATAGTGTATTTTTATAAGATAATTTTTTAGGAATCTGGCAACTCCAAAAATTGAGCCATCTACGTCATCAAGATGGCGGCCATGGCTGATGTCGTAACCTTGCATTCTATGAACCTTGATTGAAACATGTACATACATAAATATATATGTACTTCTATTTCTCAATTTTTCTAGCACTAAGTGCTTCATTTGATTAACAAAATAAAATAAAAATTTTTCGAAATTGAATTCGTATAATTGAACTGNAAATGATAGTCGAACAAAATAATCAAGTGAAAGAGCGTAAAGTATTAGCGTTTCGATCCCGAGTAAATAGGCCAAATAATTTTAGAGGTAGTTTCAGAAGTCATAATTTTAATATGTACAACAATAATAATTTCAGACAAAATAGCGGTGCAAGGCATAATGGCAATAATTTCAATAATAATGGCAATCGGTCATCGAATAACAGTAATCGGAACAGTAATAGGAACAATAATAGTAATAGACGTCCAAATTCACGCAATAATGCTCATAGCGTGCATAAACGCCCACGCCCCTCAAGAGCGAACACTGAGGGCGGAAGAATTAGACAACTATATAAATCTTTTTCGCGAAAGGGCATTTATTGCTTAAATTTGAATAACTCCGACTTTATCGAATTGAAAATTAATGGGTTAAACAAATTTTGTACTAGATAACGGTTTAATTTAAGGAAGTTATTCCAATTAAAATAGTCCTCAATTTTGGTTCCTAAAAAGTCTACTAATGGTCAAAAAGCATATCGTATGTGCGTTGATTTCCGCGCAGTCAACAAAAAACTTATTGCGGATTAACTCCCTCTAGCACGAGTTAACGATATTTTAGACAATCTTGGCAGAGCTAAATATTTTTCTACTTTAGATCTTACCTTATATGAGGATTCACGTGATATAACTTCTTTTAGCACAAACCGTGGAGCCATCGATATGGAAAGTATTGCCATTCGGTTTAAGTATAGCTCCCAACTCATTCTCGCGAATGATGAGTATAGCTTTTTCTGGTATTCCACCCAACGTAGCATTTTTATATGTAGACTAGCAGAGCACCCGACGTCGTTCGGGGTAAACAAATCAAAATATAAAACAGTAATACAAATATTCAGTTTAGCATAAACTAAAGGAGACAAANGCTTTAACTAATATATATTGATCATCACTTGTACTACAAATCGTGTTCCAGTATCAATATTAGGTGGATTAAGGTAAGATTAAAATTTTTAAATTAAAATTATTCTACTACGGTACATTCCGTTTAGCTGCCTATTCGATTAGCTGTTGTATGTATAGCTGCACTTTTCTGGTAGAATGCTTAATTCGGAAGGAGTTTTATTCATTAAGAATGAACCTTTTTCGTTTAACATCATCGCGGGATTAAAAAACGATTTAATTTCAAAATAATCTAAAGACGGTAAGGTTTAAAAAAAAAACACACACACAGTTTTAAATATCCAAGTTATCTTATAGATGAATACATATATGTATATCCCCCTTTTACAAACTCATTTATATATACTTTACTCGCCACGCCATCTTTTAAGAACTCTTTATATTTATCTTTTTATAAGCACCTACCATGGATATACCTGCATACCAAATCTCAAGTTCATGGGACTTATGGTTCCGAAGTTATAGCTGATAAAATACTCCACGCCTATTGGATGTGCCACGTCCCCTTTATAAACTCATTTATACATACCCTCGTATAAGCATCTCCCATTGATATGTCTGCATACCAAATTTCAAGTTCGTGCGACTTATGGTTCCGAAGTTATAGCTGATAAAATACTCCACGCCTATTGGATGTGCCACGTCCCCTTTATAAACTCATTTATACATACCCTCGTATAAGCATCTCCCATTGATATGTCTGCATACCAAATTTCAAGTTCGTGCGACTTATGGTTCCGAAGTTATAGCTGATAAAATACTCCACGCCTATTGGATGTGCCACGTCCCCTTTATAAACTCATTTATACATACCCTCGTATAAGCATCTCCCATTGATATGTCTGCATACCAAATTTCAAGTTCGTGAAGTTCGTGGGACTTATGGTACCGAAGTTATGGCGGATAAAAAAATTCCACGCCTATGGAATGTGCCACGTCCCTTTTTACAAACTCGTTTATATATGAGTAGTCCAGTTGCAAAGTGCGCTATGTACATTTTTTTCGATTTTTAGTTTTTGGTGGTTAACGTACCAGTACTTAAAGTAGTTTCATGTCTACTAACAATACAGTGCAAAATCCTTATATATTCTGAAAAAAGCGTGATATGTCTGCATACCAAATTTCAAGTTCGTGGGACTTATGGTACCGAAGTTATGGCTGATAAAAAATTCCACGCCTATTTAATGTGCCACGCCCCTTNAAAGTTCTACAGTTATGTCGGTACATACATAAGTACATTTATATATGTACTTCTATTACTCCATTTTTCNGAGTAGTCCAGTTGCAAAGTGCGCTATGTACATTTTTTTCGATTTTTAGTTTTTGGTGGTTAACGTACCAGTACTTAAAGTAGTTTCATGTCTACTAACAATACAGTGCAAAATCCTTATATATTCTGAAAAAAGCGTGATATGTCTGCATACCAAATTTCAAGTTCGTGGGACTTATGGTACCGAAGTTATGGCTGATAAAAAATTCCACGCCTATTTAATGTGCCACGCCCCTTTTTACAAANTATTTGATTAACAAACAGAAATAAATTTTAAAATTTAATTTATATATTTAAACTAAAATTCACAGTTACGCGCATATGCACTTCTCTTGCTCCATTTTTCTAGCAGTAAGTGATTTACCTGATTAACAAAAAAAAAANTTAATGTGCCACGCCCCTTTTTACAAACTCGTTTATACATTCCCTCCTATAAGNCTTAAAGTAGTTTCATGTCTACTAACAATACAGTGCAAAATCCTTATATATTCTGAAAAAAGCGTGATATGTCTGCATACCAAATTTCAAGTTCGTGGGACTTATGGTACCGAAGTTATGGCTGATAAAAAATTCCACGCCTATTTAATGTGCCACGCCCCTTTTTACAAACTCGTTTATACATTCCCTCCTATAAGCACCTACCATTGATATGTCTGCATACCAAATTTCAAGTTCGTGAGNAAGCCTTCGACAATAAAAGTTAAAAATCCAAATAGAGCTTATAAAAATTAAACTGAAACAAATATTTCAAAAAAAGAGAAAACAGCAAATTTAAAAAAAAAAGAAAAGAAATGAATTTTTAAAAAAAGAATACCAACTAAAAGATAGATATAAGTGACTTTTTTTACAACAATATTAAACGTTACTAGCTTTAAGTGGCCCAATACAATTGACTTTTTTCAATAATATTAAACATTACTAGTTTAAGTGACTCAATAAAATTTTTCTCGATCGATTTAATTGCTTTATCTTTTTTTCCAAAAATACAACTTCCTGGAAGTTATTGAAGATTTAATACCAAAACCATATACCGATGTACATGTTTAACAATATGATAATTACTTTATAAATACAAAATTTTTAAACCAAGTTAAACTCTTTTCAATTGCATGAGAATAGAACCCAATATTCCCACTGCATGAAAAAGTCCCTTTTATTGCATGCCAATTTTCAGCCGATGACCTACTGAGAAAAACAAGTATTTTTCATAATTCAATTTCTTTTTAATATTTTTATTTGAACATTGTGACCGGCAGCTTGTTTTGTAAATTTGGGCCTCCACTTCTTTGAGATTAGCCGGTTATGAGCGAATTCGATATACATTTTAAAGCATATAAATCAGATTTTGATAAGATTACTGAGCGCATTTTACAAAATAGACCTTTGCCTGCGAATGCGAAAAAATTAAACGAGTACAAATATTCGCTTATCACAGCTGACAATAATATTTTACTACTAGTTATTGGCAACATACCTGTAATGTCAAGGAAGTGCAGGGTAAGTTAGCACGTTGCAAGGAACAGTTGGCAAAGTGTTTTACTAAACTGCATTGCCACGTTAGGATTCCACCTGATAACTTATCGCCTCATTTGCGAAACAGACTTAGCTGACTCTGAGTCAGAGGAAGAGTTTAGTGACGCCAAGTCGGAAGCTTCGGCACAATTCGGTCTTAAAAGAAGTAAGTCACTTTCATATTTTACAGATCGGCTAACTGTATCCGACGAGCCGTCGACAGCTACCAGTTCACCAAATATTTCGACAATTTTTAAAGAATTTTTAGACATGGCTACCCTTGAACAAAAGAAATCTTTTATTAGTCTTTGTGCCGCAATCATTAGGGAAAATTACAACGGCGATCCGCTAGCACTTGAATCGTTTATCGATAAAATTAAGATGCGTTGAGAAACAGAATAAAGCCAGACAGCTCGAAGGTTGTAGCTGGGAAAATTGCATCTTTACATGTCATCAACAACAATTATACGGAATTTGCTAAGCGTGTCGAGGAGCTTTCGGATGCATTAGTATTCAAGGTATGACACAATCTAAGGCCCATGAAATAGCAGTCGAGCAAACANGCATGTGCTGGAACATCCTCTTAGCTCCTTCTACAAAGCCTCGACCACTGCTTGGCCTTTCGCTCATGCATTCCACCAGTTTTTCGTATTGCGAGCGANCAATATGATAATTACTTTATAAATACAAAATTTTTAAACCAAGTTAAACTCTTTTCAATTGCATGAGAATAGAACCCAATATTCCCACTGCATGAAAAAGTCCCTTTTATTGCATGCCAATTTTCAGCCGATGACCTACTGAGAAAAACAAGTATTTTTCATAATTCAATTTCTTTTTAATATTTTTATTTGAACATTGTGACCGGCAGCTTGTTTTGTAAATTTGGGCCTCCACTTCTTTGAGATTAGCCNATACGAATTTCGAAGATGGCCAACGAATTTCGAAACGACAACGCGGATTACAGCATACCAATTTTACGATTCGTAGCAAATCNAGTATTTTTCATAATTCAATTTCTTTTTAATATTTTTATTTGAACATTGTGACCGGCAGCTTGTTTTGTAAATTTGGGCCTCCACTTCTTTGAGATTAGCCGGTTATNCGTGAGTAATTTTTTTTTAATTTTCAGCATAAAAATATCGAGGTTTGACATGAAAATAGTTATAATTTGGCTCTCGGAGGGTCTAGAGATGTATTCAATATCTCAAATTAAAGGTCTTGTTTATCACCACAAACTACTTGCTCTTTAAGGCATTTAATTACGTGAAAAATATGCATAGTTGCAAGAAAATCATAAAAAATTGTAAAAAAAAACATACCAGGGCACCAAATTTTTCTTAAATTTATGACTAAAATTTTTATTTTTTGGTTTTTGAAATAACGGGATCATATTACCCGTCTCAAAATCTATAATATAAGCATAACAGAACATAAAATGTTTATTTGTTTTTAAGAAAGCCGGTGGGTTTTGCATATTTTTTGAAGAACACTATTTTTCACCAATTTTTTCAAGATCAAAAATTAATTGTGGGAACATGGCAATATTTTTCCTTAAAAGAGAATTTAATAAACTTTCCAACCCAATTTGATTCATATCAAAATGCTGCTTCTACCGGAAGCGCCACGCCCCTTTTTGCAAACTCGTTTTTACATTCCCTCCTATAAGCACCNGATGCGTTGAGAAACAGAATAAAGCCAGACAGCTCGAAGGTTGTAGCTGGGAAAATTGCATCTTTACATGTCATCAACAACAATTATACGGAATTTGCTAAGCGTGTCGAGGAGCTTTCGGATGCATTAGTATTCAAGGTATGACACAATCTAAGGCCCATGAAATAGCAGTCGAGCAAACAGTTACTGTAACGTTTGTAGACTTAATACTCGGTCGGATTTGGTCAAATCTATTTTATCGTCAACTACNGCCACGCCTATGGGATGTGCCACACCCCCTCTTACAAACTCGTTTATACATTCCCACCTATAAGCACCCACCATTGATATGTCTGCATACCAAATTTCAAGTTTGTNTATTCAAGGTATGACACAATCTAAGGCCCATGAAATAGCAGTCGAGCAAACAGTTACTGTAACGTTTGTAGACTTAATACTCGGTCGGATTTGGTCAAATCTATTTTATCGTCAACTACCTTCAGTGATTCAAAAGACGTAGTGGCAAAAATGATAGTCGAACAAAATAATCAAGTGAAAGAGCGTAAAGTATTAGCGTTTCGATCCCGAGTAAATAGGCCAAATAATTTTAGAGGTAGTTTCAGAAGTCATAATTTTAATATGTACAACAATAATAATTTCAGACAAAATAGCGGTGCAAGGCATAATGGCAATAATTTCAATAATAATGGCAATCGGTCATCGAATAACAG
>NW_016162574.1:25906-31301 GCF_001687245.7 Rhagoletis zephyria
TCTTTTTTTGTATCATGGTTACGACATGGTGCTGTCAAAAATTTGTTTTCCTCCAATGACGCAGTTGCGAAGTGAGTTCTGATTGGCTAAAATGTTTTACGAAGAAGGAGAATACACAAAACACAGAAAATTTTTGATATAAAATCGTGGCAAAGCTTATTATAACAAAGTAAAATTTTATAACTTCACGTGAAACTGGATTAACATAATAATATTCGTACAATAGTGACAAATGAAATGTAAATCGAATGCTTATTGAAATTTGCTGGTGATTTTATTCTTGAAAGTGAGCAGAACGCACTCGGGCATTTTTAAATAAAAAGCGTTGGCAAAATTTCGCTACTGAAATTGCAATTCATCTTTAGACATACGGTAAAACCTAAATTACCTTTTTCAGTGTAATTTTTGCAATTAAAAACGGCGCACTTAAATTTTTGGTAATTTAAATAAACTCAAAGACGCAGAAAAAAGGACAAACTTCGACGCAAATTGTCAAACGGAAAATATCAGGGCTAGACATATTTGAAATAAAACTTGATGTATTTTTGACTAAAATAGTGTATTTTTATAAGATAATTTTTTAGGAATCTGGCAACTCCAAAAATTTAGCCATCTACGTCATCAAGATGGCGGCCATGGCTGATGTCGTAACCTTGCATTCTATGAACCTTGATTGAAACATGTACATACATAAATATATATGTACTTCTATTTCTCAATTTTTCTAGCACTAAGTGCTTCATTTGATTAACAAAATAAAATAAAAATTTTTCGAAATTGAATTCGTATAATTGAACTGTAAGTTCTACAGTTATGTAGGTACATACATAAGTACATTTATATACGTACTTCATTACTCCATTTTCCTACTATTAAGTGCCTTATTTGATTAACAAACAGGAATAAATTTTAAAATTGAATTTATATATTTAAACTAAAATTCGCAGTTACGCACATATGCACTTCTCTTGCTCTATTTTTCTAGCATTAAGTGATTTATTTGATTAACAAAAAAATTTTTTTTTGGTATTGAAATTATAAAACCAAACTAAAGATTCGTGGTTATGCACATACATACATACAATAATAATATTTAAACTAAAATTCGCGGTTACGCACATATGTACTTCCCTTGCTCTATTTTTCTAGCATTAAGTGATTTATTTGATTAACAAAAAAATTTTTTTTTGGTATTGAAATTATAAAACCAAACTAAAGATTCGTGGTTATGCATATACATACATACATATATGTATATGTACATCAATTTTTTCATCTTTTTCTACCATTTTGTACTCATTTGAGTACATATATAAAATTCAAAAGCCTTGGACAATAAAAGTTAAAAATCCAAATAGAGCTTATAAAAATTAAACTGAAACAAATATTTCAAAAAAAGAGAAAACAGCAAATTTAAAAAAAAAAAGAATAGAAACGAATTTTTAAAAAAAGAATACCAACTAATAGTTTCAAAGTTTCCACCTAGATATAAGTGACTTTTTTCAACAATATTAAACGTTACTAGCTTTAAGTGGCCCAATACAATTGACTTTTTTCAACAATATTAAACATTACTAGTTTAAGTGACTCAATAAAATTTTTCTCGATCGATTTAATTGCTTTATCTTTTTTTCCAAAATACAACTTCCTGGAAGTTATTGAAGATTTAATACCAAAACCATATACCGATGTATATGTTTAACAATGTGATAATTACTTTATAAATACAAAATTTTTAAACCAAGTTTAACTCTTTTCAATTGCATGTGAATAGAACCCAATATTCCCACTGCATGAAAAGGTCCCTTTTATTGCATGCCAATTTTCAGCCGATGACCTACTGAGAAAAACATAAGTATTTTTCATAATTCGATTTCTTTTTAATATTTTTATTTGAACATTGTGACCGGCAGCTTGTTTTGTAAATTTGGGACTCCACTTCTTTGAGATTAGCCGGTTATGAGCGAATTCGATATACATTTTAAAGCATATAAATCAGATTTTGATAAGATTACTGAGCGCATTTTACAAAATAGACCTTTGCCTGCGAATGCGAAAAAATTAAACGAGTACAAATATTCGCTTATCACAGCTGACAATAATATTTTACTACTAGTTATTGGCAACATACATGTAATGTCAAGGCAGTGCAGGTTAAGTTAGCACGTTGCAAGGAACAGTTGGCAAAGTGTTTTACTAAACTGCATTGCCACGTTAGGATTCCACCTGATAGCTTATCGCCTCATTTGCGAAACAGACTTAGCTGACTCTGAGTCAGAGGAAGAGTTTAGTGACGCCAAGTCGGAAGCTTCGGCACAATTCGGTCTTAAAAGAAGTAAGTCACTTTCATATTTTACAGATCTGCTAACTGTATCCGACGAGCCGTCGACAGCTACCAGTTCACCAAATATTTCGACAATTTTTAAAGAATTTTTAGACATGGCTACCCCTGAACAAAAGAAATCTTTTATTAGTCTTTGTGCCTCAATCATTAGGGAAAATTACAACGGCGATCCGCTAGCACTTGAATCGTTTATCGATAAAATTAATTTAATTGAAGATTTTGCAGACGAAAATTTGAATAAAACTTTTATATCATTTCTGAAATCGAAGCTCGAAGGCAAGGCACGTGAATCAATTCCAACCGAAGTCAATTCAGTTCGACAAATCAAAGATGCGCTGAGAAACAGAATAAAGCCAGACAGCTCGAAGGTTGTAGCTGGGAAAATTGCATCTTTACATGTCATCAACAACAATCATACGGAATTTGCTAAGCGTGTCGAGGAGCTTTCGGATGCATTAGAATTGAAGGTATGACACAATCTAAGGCCCATGAAATAGCAGTCGAGCAAACAGTTACTGTAACGTTTGTAGACTTAATACTCGGTCGGATTTGGTCAAATCTATTTTATCGTCAACTACCTTCAGTGATTCAAAAGACGTAGTGGCAAAAATGATAGTCGAACAAAATAATCAAGTGAAAGAGCGTAAAGTATTAGAGTTTCGATCCCGAGTAAATAGGCCAAATAATTTTAGAGGTAGTTTCAGAAGTCATAATTTTAATATGTACAAAAATAATAATTTCAGACAAAATAGCGGTGCAAGGCATAATGGCAATAATTTCAATAATAATGGCAATCGGTCATCGAATAACAGTAATCGGAACAGTAATAGTAAAAATAATAGTAATAGACGTCCAAATTCACGCAATAATGCTCATTTGCGCGCTTTAAACGCCCACGCCCCTCAGGAGTGAACACTGAGGGCGGAGGAATTGGACAACTATATAAATCTTTTTCGAGAAAGGGCATTTATTGCTTAAATTTGAATTACTCCGACTTTATCGAATTCAAAATTAATGGGTTAAACAAATTTTGTACTAGATAACGGTTTAATTTAAGGAAGTTATTCAAATTAAAATAGTCCTCTAATTTTGGTTCCTAAAAAGTCTACTAATGGTCAAAAAGCATATCGTATGTGCGTTGATTTCCGCGCAGTCAACAAAAAACTTATTGCGGATTAACTCCCTCTCGCACGAGTTAACGATATTTTAGACAATCTTGGCAGAGCTAAATATTTTTCTACTTTAGATCTTACCTTATATGAGGATTCACGTGATATAACTTCTTTTAGCACAAACCGTGGAGCCATCGATATGGAAAGTATTGCCATTCGGTTTAAGTATAGCTCCCAACTCATTCTCGCGAATGATGAGTATAGCTTTCTCTGGTATTCCACCCAACGTAGCATTTTTATATGTAGACTAGCAGAGCACCCGACGTCGTTCGGGGTAAACAAATCAAAATATAAAACAGTAATACAAATATTCAGTTTAGCATAAACTAAAGGAGACAAACTATTTTAATTGTTTACATGAAGGCATACTTATGAGCTATACTTTTAGCTTTATCGTGCTTTAACTAATATATATTGATCTTCACTTGTACTACAAATCTTGTTCCATTATTAACATTAGGTGGATTAAGGTAAGATTCAAATTTTTAAATTAAAATTATTCTACTACGGTACATTCCGTTTAGCTGCCTATTCGATTAGCTGTTGTATGTATAGCTGCACTTTTCTGGTAGAATTTAATTCGGAAGGAGTTTTATTCAATAAGAATTAACCTTTTTCGTTTAACATCATCGCGGGATTAAAAAACGATTTTATTTCAAAATAATCTAAAGACGGTAAGGTTTAAAAAAAACACACACACACAGTTTTAAATATCCAAGTTATCTTATAGATGAATACATATATGTATATCCCCCTTTTACAAACTCATTTATATATACTTTACTCGCCACGCCATCTTTTAAGAACTCATTTATATTTATCTTTTTATAAGCACCTACCATGGCTATGCCTGCATACCAAATCTCAGGTTCATGGGACTTATGGTTCCGAAGTTATAGCTGATAAAATATTCCACGCATATACCCTCCTATAAGCACCTACCATGGCTATGCCTGCATACCAAATCTCAGGTTCATGGGACTTATGGTTCCGAAGTTATAGCTGATAAAATATTCCACGCATATACCCTCCTATAAGCACCTACCATGGCTATGCCTGCATACCAAATCTCAGGTTCATGGGACTTATGGTTCCGAAGTTATAGCTGATAAAATATTCCACGCATATACCCTCCTATAAGCACCTACCATGGCTATGCCTGCATACCAAATCTCAGGTTCA
Source organism: Rhagoletis zephyria (assembly GCF_001687245.7). Lineage (NCBI taxonomy): Eukaryota > Metazoa > Arthropoda > Insecta > Diptera > Tephritidae > Rhagoletis > Rhagoletis zephyria. The sequence goes on from NW_016162574.1 coordinate 30,605, forward strand.
TGGGACTTATGGTTCCGAAGTTATAGCTGATAAAATATTCCACGCCTATTGGATGTGCCACGTCCCCTTTAGAAACTCATTTATCTTCTTTTTGGTTGTTTGTGTTTCCGACAGGGTAGGGGTATGATGTATTGTGGAACGATTTTCCGTCATCCCTTGTCAAATTTGGTTTGGAGACAAACCGGTTTCGGCGTTGTGCCATCTTCAGTGTCATTTTTCGTTCTGAATAGTTCGTGTTTCCTTCCGCTTTTTATGTATTCGTGTTACTATCTGTTTTAACTGTCATTAGGTCATGCATACCCATCTAAGTGCGACCGCTTTTGTTTCATTATCTCACAGGTAGGTGCTTTTTGGTTGCTTGTATTCGCCGGCGGGTAGAAATCCGTTATTTTTATTTTCTTGGTTTTCGTGATTGCGTCGGTTTATGTTCCGTTATTTAGCAACCTAATACCTGATTGTATTCGCCGGCGGGTAGAATCCGTAGTAGAATCCGTAGCGATCGCCATTCACCGTTGCGTCCAACAGCATCTTTGAAAAAATACGGTCCAATGATTCCACCAGCGTACAAACCACACCAAACAGTGCATTTTTCGGGATGCATGGGCAGTTCTTGAACGGCTTCTGGTTGCTCTTCACTCCAAATGCGGCAATTTTGCTTATTTACGAAGCCATTCAACCAGAAATGAGCCTCATCGCT
>NW_016162574.1:31311-42099 GCF_001687245.7 Rhagoletis zephyria
AAATGTCAAAGCATACTGAGCATCTTTCTCTTTGACACCATGTCTGAAATCCCACGTGATCTGTCAAATACTAATGCATGAAAATCCTAACCTCAAAAAAATCACCCGTTATAAGCACCTACCATTGATATGTCTGCATACCAAGTTTCAAGTTCGTGAGACTTGTGGTTCCGAAGTTATAGCTGATAAAAAATTCCGCGCCTATGGTATGTGCCACGCCCCACAGTGTGCTTTTTGACCACTCTTAGCGAATCAATCGTAGTGCTTCCGGTATAAGCAACATTTTGATATGAATCAAATTGGGCTGGAAAGTTTATTAAATTCTCTTTCAAGGAAAAATATTGCCATGGTCCCACACGTAATTTTTGATCTTGAAAAAATTGATCAAAAATAGTGTTCTTCGAAAAAAACATGTAAAACCCACCCGATTTCTTAAAAACAAATAAACATTTTATGTTCTGTTATGCTTATATTATAGATTTTGAGACGAGTAATATGATCCCGTTATTTCAAAAATCAAAACAATATAAATTTTAGTCATAAATTTAAGAAAAATATGGTGCCCTGGTATGTTTTTTTTTACAATTTTTTATGATTTTCTTGCAAGTATGCATATTTTTCACGTAATTAAATGCCTCAAAGAGCAAGTAGTTTGTAGTGATAAACAAGACCTTTAATTTGACTGACTGTCAACCTGTGCGGACGTGTTTTTTAATCGCTCCGCCGAGAAATTATTAATAAGTCACGTAAAGCAAAGAAAAAAAAAACAGAACCAACGCGAAAAGACAATACTAGGCATAAATAAGCTTTCTGCTTATTTGCCTATAATTATAAATTACTTTTTCAGAATTTTCGCAATGCCGCGAGAAATTCAAATAAATGTGCCAACATACAACAAAATAAAAGCAGCTCCGGCCCCACCGCGCTTACCGAATAGCACCAAGTGCAGTGAAATAAACCTTGCCGTAACAGAAGCTGACCAAAAGCATTCAGCTGATCGACGAAATGCTTACTTTTCGTTCGTTTCCCAAACAAACAATGCTGATCGCGATTAATCGTTCTCCCCCTCCCCCCAAACACCTTGGCATGCACAGTCGCCAATGTCTCTGGTAGACCAAGTTGTTCTAACGCAACAACAAAGCACTAGCTTAGCAACAAGCACAGTAACAACGGTGAGCGCAGCTCTCACAACAACGACTACAACCACGACTTCAGCAATGGCAGCGGTTTCACAACGCAGTTCACCCACACCTGCACAAACGGAAATGTCGGCACCAGCCCAAGCCAACCCTGCAGCGGGTTCGGAGACAATTGTCGCTTTCGTACTAGTTACATTACTAGTTCCAATAGCATGTTATGCTCCAGGTAGTAATAAATCGAGCTATTGGTTACATATTGCACTTTCTAAAGGTTATTGGCCGTTTTAATATAATAGTGCTCCCTTATTACATAAAGGATTTTGTTATTTATCATTTAAATACAAATAATAAATTTTGAATACTTATCCATGTTCTGTTTCCTGTTGAGAAGAGGGGTTAAACTTAAATTCTTTGGAATAGTTTGTAGTTTATTGTGTGAAAATTTCAAATCGATCGATACACAAACGATTGAGATATTAATTATATGACAATTTTGTTAAAATTATCAAGAATCAGTTTAGCCTAATAATAAAATTTCAAACAACGTCACGCTGCAGCTTTTGTACGTTCGATCACAGGAAAATAAATAGCAAAGACAAATTTAAATTTGAACAAATCGTCGCCTGGCTTGATTTAAAGCGAACATTTAAAAGCACACTTACATGTTGTGACTGTAGTGCGCAGAGATGCTGGCTGCAATTAGTTGCGGCCGAAAGTGTTCAAGTTCAAATCTCACTATGCAGAACATATAATTTAAAATCTTTATTTTCGATTTTTTTTTTAATTATGAAAAAGTATCTGTAAAGTGCACAACGAAAAAAAATTGGTTCGGTTACAGGTTACGTGTTACTACTACAAGTACTAGTGAAAAGTTACGCAGCTGGAGTCAATTGTCACCTCCTAGGACAACTCCATGTTAACTGCGACAGTAGAAAGCATGGCTGGTAGATTTGCATGGTACCGGTATTCGACTCCCGAAAACTGGTGAACTCACTAGTTCTGTACTAGTATTTTCGCTGCAGGGAAGCAACGCAGCTCAGCGCAAGTTGACCTACTTAATCCAACAACCCGTACATTGACTCAAACGGGTATTGATAGGTATATACAAGTCAAACGAAAATTAAGCCCACAGCAGCAAAAAATTGCAAACCCATCAAAAATTGCAAAAACGAAAACCACTGACATTAACCCTCTACTGGGAAATAAGTTTGCGATTCTGGACAATGAATGTGACAAAGAGCCGAATGAAGTTTCTAAAGCCAAACCCAAACCGCCCCCAATTTATTTACTAGAGCAAAACTGTAGTGAGCTCGTGAATAAATTAACTCAGCTTATTGGAGACAATACGTTCCACGTAACATCAGTTACCAAGGGCAATATTAAAGAGACCAAACTTCAGATTCTAACTGAAGAAAATTACCGGTTGGTAACCAAAGCTCAAAAGCAGCAAAGGACTGCAAGTAGTAATAAAAGGTATAGAATCAAGTGTACCCATTGCTGATATTGCTCATGCTCTAGAGAAGGCAGGATTTTCTGTTAAAAATGTTGTCAATATTATCAACAGAGCAAAAATCGCGCAGCCTATGTTTAAGGTAGAACTTAAGCCAGAAACAAAGCCAATGAATAAAAACGCAGTGCACCCAATCTACAATCTACGATACCTTCTACACCGAAGAATAACAGTGGAGGAGCCGCACAAGCGAAACGGTCCCGTACAGTCCACAAATTGTCAAGAATTTGGGGACACCAGAACATACTGTATCTTGCGCCCACTGTGTGTTGCCTGTGGCGACCTTCACGCTTCCGCTTCTTGCAAGGCTATCAAAGATGATGTGGCTGTAAAGAAATGCAGTAATTGCGGAGGTAACCACTCCGCCAATTATAGGGGATGTCCTGTATACAAAGACTTAAAGTATCGCATGAATCAGCGCAACACAGCCGTACGCTCTTCCACCACTCCAACTAGCTCTTATACATACCAACACCTCACGCCATCAACCACTACACCAGGAGCCTTTTTTGCCAATGCGCAGCGAGTTCCCAACGTTTCTTTTGCCGACGCGTTAAAACTACAAACGCAGCCAAGCACGGCGAAATCAAACTCCAATCAAGAAAAATTTGCGAATTCAAAGAAATAATACTGAGCAAATGCAGCCGAACCCCCCTACTTGTGGCATAGAAGGAATGATATTGAATCTTACTCAATGTATGACTCAATTCATGTCTACTATGCAAAATATGATTCAAGACCTCATAAAGGCTCAAAACCAATCGTTGCAAATTTTAGTGAATAAAAATGAGTGAATTGAAAATTAGCTTATGGAATGCTAACGGTGTAAAGCGTAGATTAGAACTCAATCAATTCCTCACTGAATACAACATAGATGTTATGCTACTGTCCGAGACACATTCAACAAATAAATATAATTTCTCCATACCTGGATACAAATTTTATGCCACAAATCACCCAGATGGTAAAGCTCATGGAGGCACAGCGGTGCTGATTAGAAATCGTCTAAAGTACAATATTCTAGAGTCAAAAGCAACAGCCTGTCTGCAAGCACCTACCATATGCTTACGAAACAGCGACCGAGACATGAATCTATCGGCTATTTATTGCCCACCGCGATTTTTAATTTCTGAAAATGACTTGAAAGATTTCTTTGATAGCCTGGGTAATAGATTCCTGGCAGGAGGCGACTTCAACGCAAAGCATACGTACTGGGGATCACGCCTTACTAACCCAAAAGGGCGGCAGCTATACAATACCATTATAAACAGGCACAATAGACTAGAGGTCACATCTCCTGGTAAACCTACTTACTGGCCTACCGATATAAAGAAGATACCAGACCTAATAGATTTCGCAATTACAAGAAACATATACAGAAATAACATAACAGCAGAAACTCTACCTGAACTATCATCCGATCACTCCCCTAAATTAATAAAACTAAATGAACAGACCCAAAATATCGAAATTGAGCCTCGTCTAACTTCAAATAACACCAACTGGCTTAAATATAAAAAGTACATCAGTAGTCACCTTAAATTAAACGCTGCACTTAACTGCGAGCGTGATATAGACTCCCTTGTTGAGCATTTTAAAGAAACCTTTACTACAGCCGCTGGCCTGGCAACACCAAATCAAGTCCAAGTACCACCTACGCATACATCAGTTACAAATACCGAAATAGAAAAACTTGTGGCAGAAAAACGGCGCCTAAGAAGACAGTGGCAGAGCCATCGCTCACCAACCTGACAGCTACTGTATAAAGCTGTCAGTAGAAAACTCAAACAAGCTCTCAAACGTGCAGAGGATCGCAACTTGCAAAGGTACATTAAGAAGCTTTCCCCGAATTCTACTCTCTATGGAAATCGCTAAAATACTTCAAACCACCAGTGGCTACAGAAATGCCAATTAGGAACCAATGTGGAACCTGGGCTCGTAGTGACCAGGAGAGAGGCGAGTGTTTTTCTCACCATTTAAAGAATGTGTTTCAGCCAAACTGTCCAACGAACAACTTCAGGCTGCCACGGCTAACCAAAAATACAAATGAGCTATACACACCTAGCAAGACGAACTCTTTAGAAGTAAAAGCTATAGTAAAGCAGCTTAATCCAAAGAAATCGCCGGGTGCTGATTTTATTACTCCGAAAATGCTAATAGAGCTACCGAATGTTGCACTAGCAATTCTTTGTGACCTTTTCAACGCTATCCTCAAATTCGGTTATCGGGTTTTTGCAAAAAGTAGAATTTTATTACGGATTCCGATAGAATACCTATCCAGATATAATATTTGTATGACAAGATTTTTCTTAAAGGCGACGAACCCCTGGAAATGGGCGTGGAAATTGTACGAGTAAAGTTTGCAAAACGCAGCTTATATTGCGGATTTCGGCAGAAAATCGCTTCGTTACTAATATTTGTTCCACAACTTTTTCAATCCATATAAATATTCTGGCGAAATCCACAATAAAGTCTAAATTTTTGAACTTTGGTTTTAATATAGCCACGCCCATTTCTAGAATATTCCTCGATTGAAAAAGTTGTGGAACAAATGTTGTTAACGAAACGATATTCTGCCGAAATTTGTCTGCGGGTTTGTCGCCTTAAAGAAAAATCTTGCCGTGCAAATATTATACCGGTATAGGTATTCTATCAGAATCTGCATTAAAATTTAAATTCTTGCAAAAGCTCGATGTTTAACACTTTACTAAATATATCTTAACATAAGTCCTCGAAAACAATTTACAAAAAATTGTTGATTCTCACAAAATAAACCCTCTCGTCAAGAAGAAAAATATTTTAAAAATAGTTCTTGAAAAACCCCAATTTTTTTGAACCACGTTTTTTATAGAGAATTAAAAAGGGATTACGATGGTATAATTTTAAATCCCTAATTTACTGGTATCCACTATGCAAATCAACTTCAAAAAGTTCAACTGTTAATAGCTTAGTTAGCTTTAGGGCAATGTTGACCAGCTTATATAAATATAGAAATGTTAAACCCGTTTCTTTAGCTTTAAAACGACGTTAAGATGAAGTCTCTACGATGAGCAGAATCCGAGATATAACGATTTGATGAAGTACATGATTGGTCAGAATCACGAAAAAATGCAAACTTTGACAGATCATATCTCCAAAGAAGAAAGCGAAAAAAAATCCTCGAACACGTGTCAGCTTATTTCATGTATAGAACCCATAAAAAAAATTTGGAGCCAATACCAACTGTGACACCAGATATGGTGTCCGACATGAAAAAGAATGTCTCATATACAGAGCTGGGTGGCAAAGATTCCTTTAGGAATTAAATTACTCCCAATTACAAATTACAAGGAATTCTAATTAGGAATCAATTTCTTCAGTCCACAGCAAAGGAATCGATTACTTTCTCAATTCCTTGAAGTAATTTCAAATGTAATGTTTTTTTTTTTAATTCCATTATAAGGAGTTTCATATTGTAATTGGAATAAATTACGTGCTAGGAATGTAATTTTTGTTTTTCCAATTCATTTGAAAGGAATTGAAAATGTAATTAATTTTTTTTTCAATTCCATTACCCGGAATTGCAAGAGTATTTTAGTTTTTTCAATTACTCAAAGGAATTGTAAAAGTAATCGAGAAACTGAAAGTTCATTCACGAATGTAAAATGTGGAATTTTTGTTGTGGTCAAAGATTAAAATCGAAAGCACACATTGGACATCTTCTGTCTAAGATATTCTATAAAGAATATATAAAAAAGTTGTGTTTGTTTGTACTCAAAACTCGATAACGGCTGAACTGATTTGAACCATTTTTTTTAATTGTTCGGTATAATACCGGAATCATTAACGAAAAATAATTTGGAGGGTTGCCACTTGTTTGAAAATTTTAAAATCAATTAAACTGATGAAATAAATAAGCTATTGCAATGTGGGTATCAAATTTAAGTAGTTTTAAAAAGATAACCATTGGAGATACTCTTTAGGAGTGTTGCACCTATTTGAATATTTTAACTCAGTTAAATTGATACAATAAAGGAAATATTGCAAAGTGGGTGTCAAACTACAGAGTTTTAAAAAGGCTTACAGTCAAAAATATTTTCGAAGAGGCTTGTCACCTGTTTGCAAATTTAACTCAATTAAATTGACAAAATAAATGAAATATTACAGTATGGGTACAAAACGAAAGGTATTTGAGAAATCTTGATTTGGACATATTTTCAATAGGATTATAAACTTTCTTAAAGTAATCAGCCCTATTCTGCATTTCGATTACGTTCCCGCATTCCGCTCCGCAAGAATCGAACTTAGGTATTCTGCGTTACGATCGAATCGAAAGAGGAAGAGAGAAAAGATCTTTCGAAATCAGCTGTTTGCCAAGGAATGTGTGAAATCGAAACAAAACAAAGAAATATTTGCCACCAAACTATAGCAGCATATGAAGTTAAAGTTTGTAGATATTTTAAAATAACTAAATATATCTAGCATCACTGTAATTTAAAAATAAAATTTCGTTTGCTCTTAATTTAGTGGAAACATAATTATAAGAATGAAATCCATAGCAGCGGCGTTATTGCTTGAAGAGGAGAACGAGTCCCAGATTGCTGATGCGGAAGTTGAAAGGCGGAGATTTAGGGGCATGTTTGATCTTTTTCAGATGAGTGAAGTCATAAACTCATCATGAACTGTATTACTCACCGCTCAAAGCCAGTGAAATTATAAACGTTGTTTGAGCACTCCACAACATTTGCATTTACTACAGAGTGAAAGACTTGAACGCAAATGAATTCCATTTTGAAATCCGTCAGGAGGAGAGGAAGAACAAAGCTTATCCTTCCGTAGCAGATAGAATTCGAGACAACATACGCACCTCTTTTTAAAAAGTTAGTATAAACGAGTGCAATAATAAAAGCATCTTTTTTATGTAACTTCACATTTTATGTATGTATGTATGTATGTACATACCTCAATTAATTTTATATACAAAGAATAAATTGTATTCAGTGCATTTCACAGTCTTATTTATAGATAATGAAAACAAAAACGCCTGTGCTTCCTCATTGAAACCCTCGCGCAATATCCCTTTTGGTTGCCATTATTTGAGCCAATTTTTCGTATTGTTCGTATTACCGCTCGCGAAAACACAGAAATCGAGAAAATTCATTTATGATGACTTACAATCATGCACAGTATATTTTACTTAATTTTTTTAAATAAAATTTTATTATTTAAACCCACGAAAATAACAATCGAAACGCTCGCCGTCAACAAATTTGCAACTTAGAAAAACGGAACTACGATCGAAATGTAGAATAGATATAATCGTAAATTTCGAAGATTGATCGAAAGGAAACGGAACGCGGAATACCAAAGTTGCCAAACGAAGAAATTTTCGATTCGAGTCGAAATCCAGAATAGGGCTGTATATTACGTTCTCATTGAGCCACAAACTCGAGTTTATGGACCATTTTGGAGTTTAACGCTAAACTCTACTCTTAAACTCGGAGTTTACCATACACAGAATTTCGTTAAACTCTCCTTAAACAACCCGTTTATTTGGAGTTTATGCGAATGCAACCCTTTTTTTACCGAATTTGGTTTGTCTCTTTGATAATCCAAACCTGCAACCACCTTTTTGACAGTCTGTTCTGAGTACGGAATTGATCTTATATATGTATATGTATATCCCCATACCCAGTTCTAGCCCTCTACCACAAATATATGCAGTTTGAAAAATTCGGTTTGGGGGAGGTGCCACGCCCCCTTTCTACATCGAAGCTTTTTTAAGCCTATAACCATCCTTGGAAAGTCTGCAGTAGATTTCGAAATTTCAAGAAAAAATCGGTACGGCCTTTCTCGCGCCTTGCAACCAGAAAAAATGGCATTCAAAATATATGGGCAAATCTAAAAGATTGGTACACCTCCAAAAAAAAATTTTAATTTTTAAATTTGTGAGCACACCTATGTTTTATATATCATTTTATTCGTATTCTCTTAATAAATCGATTAATATAAGTGTACTTCATTTTCATCAAGTGTTTCAAAAGTTAGACGAGGAATGAACATGAAATAGAAAACAAAAAAATAAGCTGGGTTCAAATTACGTTGTTCAAGTAGTAAATTTTGAGCAGAGATTTTGAAAGTGGAACTCACTTAATTGGGACGTTCTAAATTCAATGGCATCGTTTTACCAGATTGGCTCCGGTTTTCGAGATAACGGTAATTGAAAATTTGATTAAATTTTAACTATTTTATAAATAACTCCCTCAGTTTTTAAGTTATTTTACTAAAATTTTGCACATAAAGGTTTTTTAATATTACCTTAATTATTCCTTAAAATTATCGAAATGGGTGCACTTTAACGTATAGCTCCATACAACTGATTACTCAGATATGTGTTTTGCGCTATAACTCTAACTTCATATCTGATTAATAAATTGTATGCGTGCTATATGTTAAAGTGAACCTATACTAAATTTTTACCTGCTTAATTGGAGGAGTTATAACGCAAAACAACATCTCTGGAGAATCAGTTGTATGGGAGCTAGATTTTAGAGTGAACCAATTTCGATGATTTTATGAGATAGTGAAGGAAATATTAAAATACAAGCGCGTGCAAAATTTTAGTAAAATATCTTCAAAACTGAGAAAGTTTTTTTTATAAAATAGTTCAAATTTAAGCAAAGTTTCAATTACCGCTATCTCCAAAAGTGGAGACAATCGGGCAAAACAGGGGACGCCATTGAATTTAAAAGGCTCCAATTAAGTGAGAGCAACTATCAGAACCTTTGTCGAAAAAAATTTTATTTAATACCACGCTCGAAATATTCTGACTATAAGAAAGTACTAAATCGGGGTTTTTACACACTTCCAGAGAACATTTTTTTAAGCATTTTACAGGTATATGCAACATTATAAGGACTAGTAGTTATAAAAATATTTAGATCGTTTCGACGTATTTTCCAAATGTGCCTTCAATTAAGATATTTTTGGAATAAAAATTACGCTCAAGATCTCATAATATTTTATCTTTAAAAGTTGGTTTATTCTGAAAGCACACCTCTTGCTAAGGTATCAAATTATTCGTAATTGTGTGTAGAATACAACACGTACTTAAGACGTGAAGTTACAGACTTTGAGTGCCATTTCGTTATTTTGTAATGTACACTTTTCTTACCTACTACATATGAAGTATACACATAAGTGCTAAATGCCCATTAAATATCAAGTCAGAATATGGTGTGCTTCAAAAGTTATGACATAATTAATTTTGCCCCTCTTAAAAATTACATAAAAAATTCACTTGTTTTCATTTTTTTTTTTTAATTTAAACACCTATAAATCAAATGTTATGCAGCAAATTGATCCAAATTTTTTTGAGGCTTCAAGTATACGTCAATGAATTATATCCAAAAGCAACCAGCTTGATATAGTTTTCAACAGTGAAAATAAAGCTAAATAAGGTTACCTGTTATTTAGATTTGCCCATATATTAGTATAGACTAGCCAATATCTGCTTGCTTTGCGGCTTAAAACACTACAACGATGAAAATCTATGGATAAATAAACAATAATTGTTTGTATGAAATACTAGCAGAAAATAATGTTACTCATACGCAATATCGTACATGACCGTACTCATACATGGCGCATGAGTAACTTTTTCCATGTTTAAGTTTGAATTTTTATACCCGAGCTCACTTGTGCACAAGGGTATTATAACTTTGTTCGCATAACGGTTGTTTGTAACAGCCAAAATGAATCGAGATAGATATAGACAAATGTATACATAAATGCTCAGAATGAAAAGAGAAATCGATTAATACATGTCTGTCCGTCCGTCCGTCCGTCTGTCTGTCCGTGTACACGATAACTCGAGAAAAAATTGAGATATGTCCACGAAATTTGGTAAGTAAGTTTCCCTTTTTCCAAGGTACACAGAGAAATTTACGTTTTCAAATTTGTATGGAACGTTTTACTTTTAAAAACGTTTTGACCTGGGTTTTGCACCTACAATATTTATTTTAGTTTTGAGAAAAAAACATCCTCAATTCATATTCTAAAATGTATATTTTAGTTNCACGTACTTAAGACGTGAAGTTACAGACTTTGAGTGCCATTTCGTTATTTTGTAATGTACACTTTTCTTACCTACTACATATG